>NC_046168.1:57855111-58015111 GCF_011064425.1 Rattus rattus | reverse complement strand
TGATCTTTGAGCCACCTACCACATCAATAACATCAGAATCTCTGGGGTGAGATCTAGACACCAGTAATTGATAAGAGTCCCCTGTGGACTCCAATGTGCAGTCATATTTGAGAAGCATTAGGAGTTCACTGGCTTTGGAACGGTAACTAGCAATTTCATAGTCCCCAATTAGAACGAGTTTCTATTTCTAACTCTGCTCAGGACAAAAGAAATCCCCGAGCAGCTACAGAGGCTCTCTGCACACAGCCGATCCCAGGGGAGACAGCTAGAAAATAATTCATCAAACGATAGCTAGGATTGATTGAGAGCTTTGGGTGTGCCAGGCATGGTGCCCAGTGCTGCTTTCTTATTGGTGCATTTAATTATCAAAATGACCCAAGAGAGTCTAGAGGTGGCGTGATACAGCCAAGGTCAAATTCAGCAGTGATTTGCAGAGTGGAGACATGATGCCAGCAGGGAACGGGATGGAGTCTCTGATAGGAGTGTATACGTTAGTGGGAAAGAGCTGAGCAGACAAACGTATATGTTCATAGAGATAACTATGAAGGCAAAACCAAACCAAACAGACTAAGGAGATGGGGCGAGGGGACAGCAGCATTCACAGCAGTGCATCTGAGCAGAGATCAGTTTATCATGGGAGTCGTGGTGGCCACCCTGGAGAACATCAGATAAACTGACCTCTGAGCTGCAAGTACCCTCTCCGTCTTCTCACCCAAAGGAGGCAGCAGCTTGTTTTTCCCCCTCCCACCTGCCAGTCTTCCTCTCAGATCCCTCATCTACATGCAATTATTAAGCTCTGGAAACATCTTAGGAGGAAGGAGGAAAGCGAACTGATTGAGCATTTGCCATGTGCAAAGGATTTGACAGCAGTGGCTGACAGAGCTCACTTCCTAAGGTCCTCGACATTCAGGAGGCTGAGGCAGGAGGACGATGAGTTTAAGCCTAATTTAAGCTACATAAATGTGATCTGTATCATCTGTTGGTCTATCTGTCTATCATCTATCTACGTATCTATCTACCCATGTATCTATGTTATCTATATAGGTACCTATCTATCTATGTATCTATCTACCTATGTATCTATGTATCTACCTATGTGCGTACCTATTTAAGTATCTATGTATGTATCTATCTATCCATATCATCTATCAATCATCGTTTTTCCACTTTGTATCTGTTGAAATTACTGTAGATACTTTTTGTCTGATGTAGCTGATAGGTCTTGGTGTTCCACAGCAGCCTGACCCCTGTTGTCGGTTCTATAGCAAGGGAAGCAGGTAGAGACCCCTAACAGACATGACCTGTTTTATCTCCACTTCTCCAGCACGCCTCACACAAGGTAGCTGCTTACTGACCTTCCTTGAATGAATGGAATACAGATGCTAAACTGAAGGAATGTTGCTATGCCTAAGACTTCCTGTTTAAAATTCTTGCTTAGTGATATACCCAAACCAAAGGCAATATCGGGAACCGATCGCCAGTTAAAGGGAACCGGCTACTCAGAAGTCCAGACCTACAGGGCACAGGCAGTATCTCTGTACGAGTGCAGGGCCTTGAAATCCAGGCCCAATGGGATGTTGGTGTAGATTACCATTTCATTGGACCGTGGTACCATGGTGTGCTAGGTAAGTCCCCAAGGCTGATCTTGTCTTCAGTCAACCCTGCAGTCAGACCCTGGACTTTGCCAGACACCACCCACCTCCAACTCAGAAAGTCTGAGTAACAGTGATGCCCAGTCTGGCAGGTGCTGCTTGTGTGTTTGCAGGCTGGGTACCACTCTCAGCTCTCCCTGATCTCTTCCATGCATTCATTACTGCATTGCTTCAGCAATGCAGAAGAGGCAGCTATGCCCTGGGTCAAGGTCACAGTAGCAGCATCACAAGTCTCTCATGGTCTGTAACCACAGTGCTCCGGGTCAGGGCTGAAACAAGGATTCCCAGAGCTTGCTGGCCAACCAGTAAACCCAGTCAGTGAGCTCCAGGTTCACTGGGAGTTCCTGTCTTGAAATACAATGTGGAGTGGGACAGAGGAAAGCACTCAGTGTCAACATACACACACACACACACACACACACCACCACCACCACCACCACCACCACCACCACCACCAACAACAACAACAACAACAACAACAACATCACCATCAGTAACAAATATGCCTCCCCAAACTCCAGCAATTCATCACAGCAGCTCAGCTATCAACTTAGAAAGAACAAAGTGAATCTCCCCAGACCTTATCCTTCTCAGAAACTCTGGGATTTGAGGTATCTCTCAGTGAGGTAACTGATAGGCCAGTGTATCGGGTGTCCTGTCACTTAGGTCTGGAGAGTAGGAAAAATCCTAGAGTACCTGGGAGCTTAATTATACAAAGACTGGGGGAGGAGAGGGAGGCTCAGAGAGCTGCCTGAAGTTGTTAGAGGTCCCTAAAGCAGGCCAGCAAGACGGGGACAGTTATGTGAGCATGGGAACAGAGAGGAACCTCTCTGCCTGGTTGAAACCTGGTTGAAGTCTCACCAGCAGAGAATAAAGAAATTCAACACCATGAACAACAGTTGCTTAAGGCCTTTCTTCCTTTCCAGTTGTAAACCTACAATTTCTGCCTCTCACCAGAAACCGCATTTACAACACAAGGCCATGCTCCGAGCACCTTGTGTAATCCTGGTGACTTCTGATTTAATCTTGTAAGGTTATAACCCCACTCACAGCACTTCTTGGGGTGCCTTCTAATTTCAGTCATTGAAAAGGGGAAGAGGGAGAGAGGAGGGAAGGGTCCCTTAACAACAACAAAATCTCAAACTCTGACAACCTCTTGGTATATAGGGTCACCATTTGGGCCGAGTGACGCTTAAGCTGAACTCTGAAGCTTGCACAAGCTTCCAGGAGTATCTCTCTTCCAAAACATCTCTCTCTGAGCTCCCCCACTCCAAGATCTGGATTAAACATGCCTTTTAATACATCCCTACTGTTCTTTTTTCCAATGAAGCCAGAAGTCCAACTTCATCTGAGTGGAGTTCCCTAAAAGAGTAAGGGTGTTCAGTGGCACCCAGGCTGTGTCACCTGCTGTACTGATGACGTCAGTCTCTATGTTATGGGTGAGGTTCAGGGGAGGAAGAGACTGTGTCGCAGGGAGGACCCCAAACAGGACCCATGATCTGTCAGCAGGAAGCATGGTAGAATGAGCCGCTCGCCCTGGACATGGTTACCTGACTGTCCTGGTCTAGGACTCTCATGTATAGGTTACCAGTCTTTGTTAGGGAGACATTTCTTTATGAGTTCCCATCCTAAAGACCTTTTACTTTCGTCACTGAAAGAGAAGGAAGAACGTTTCATTCTGGGTCAAAGTTTCAGAGGTTCTGGTTCTGGTTTACCTTGATCTGTTGCTTTGGGGCGTGAAGGTAGGTGGCCATCACGGTGCTGGGAACGAGAGGCACACAGAGGCTGCTCACTTTGGGGCAGCCAGGAAGCAGAAAGATGAGAAAGAGACCAAGGACCCTTCATGGGCTTCCCTTTAGTGACCCTTTTTCCTTCCAGTGAGGCTCCAGCACCTAGGGCCACCTAAGCTTGCAACAAGTGAATTTATGGGGGGAGGATTTAATATTCAAACTACAATGCATTCTCACAGACACCAGAAGGGATAAGCATATGAACAAACACCCTTGGGCTAGGTGGGGTGACGCATTTGTAAAGTTTTCAGGACAGACTATGGGAAATGTGGGTTATGGTTTCTTGTGGTCTGTCCTGGTAGACATTCTGGCAGGAACCACACTGACGGTCTTCCAGTAGGTGACTGACAGTACGGACACCCGATGAGCCCACCTGTAAGGGATCTGAGACTCCCACTGCCTCCCGACCTTATCTCTAGAACTCCTGCATGCTCAGGCTAAGTACTTGCCTGGTGTGAGCACACAGGAGAGGCCGATGGTCAATGTTACAAAGCCATCTGAAGTATTCACTACTCATACGCACCACAGAGGTTCTAGAAGGGAGCCAAGGAACAATACAGGTTCTTAAGGGAGGGTAGGCAAGGTAGGGGAATGCAGGAGACAAAGGGAGCGGTTCTGAGCCTTCCATCCCCAGTCCGGGAAGAAGCAAAGGCCTGCAAGGATGGAGAGATGGGTCACAGAAAGGACCTAAGCTAACTCTGGCTCATGTCTAATTCGGCTTCTGTCAGGGCCCAAGCACAACTTTTTTTGGCTTGGTAACCTTGTCTGATCTTGATCATGAGCGGGGTCTTTTTACTTCGGTGAACGGATTATGTGTTGGAATTTTATTGACCAGAAAGCACATGCTCTTGATACTAGGGCCATTGTTTTCCCAGGAAAACTTTTGGGACCGGGCATGCAGACCATTAAGTCTTCCCCGGCCACCTGTCTGGGAAGTTACAATTGTTCTTCCCAATGCTCTGCTGACTGTTACTTGCTGTTTCTTGCGGTGAGGCCTACTGTGGTGTTGTTCTGAGTCAGGGTCTTCGGAGAGCTTACCCTTCCAAGCCTGGGCAAAGAGCACATGAGTTCAATCTCAAAGACCATCATTAATCCAGGGAACAATGTTGATGAGGAAGGACAGATAGGGCGGTCACTGAGGACAGAGACAGGGCCAGGGTAGATTCAGGTTTGGGAATCTTTTAAAAATATCAAATTACGAGTATAAAATTAGGTATGAAAGCGAATGTTTATTTTGAACCCAAGAAGTAATGGCAACGAAAATCACAAATTACAAAAAAAATTGGCAGATGCTGCAAACACCACAGAATTCATAAAAACCACATTCCTGCTAATTAGCTGCTTGGCAAACCACAGGTAGCAAATGCATACTGCATAATTTTTAATTATCTTTTCCATGCGAATTTTGGAATATCATTTTCCACAGAGAGAATTTAAAAGGTAACTCGGTGTTTGAAAGATAATTGAAAAGATAATATGGTCTCCTCCTCCAGGACGGGTGATAACCCAGCTTGGCTACTCGAGACATTTGTCATGTTCAAAACTAGCTCTTGGTAGTAGCGTATGCATTTGTAGGATTGTTTTCAGACACGCGGTGAGCGCCAAGTATCTTTTTGTCTATGAATTGTAAGACTGGGCATTTTTAGTTGGCATACGATACGTGGTGACACTCGCATGTCAGCCACTTGGTTTATGTTCTACCTGTAGTCCCATGCTGAGTCTCCGAGCTGTGCCTTGTGTCACTGTGTGATGAGCTGATTCAGTGTGCCACACAGCTCGTGGAATAACTTGATCGGTTAAGTGTGGGATAACTGAAATCCAGGTAAACACATCCCACTAACCCAACTAAACGGACCCCTAGCCCTGCCTAACGTGCGTACCTTCCACTAGACGATGGACTCTGGGAGCTCCTCCCAGTGTGTGTGGTGATGGTGCAGGTGACTGGCCTTACAGTTAACTTCCATGAACTCCACAGTGAGTAAAAGGGCAAAAGGAGAGGCGTGACCAAAGAGGGTGGGGAAGCCTTTGTTAAAATCTCTATGCTAGGAAGGAGTGCAGAGGGCTATTCCAGAACCTTCTCTGAAGTCAGCCACAGCAGGACCCGTGGGCTTGCACGCAGAGAAAAATCATCTAGACATCTGGTTACCTTGAAGTTTTTCCTCACAAGAGAGCCTGTGAGGGGGGTGGGTGTGACTTCATAAAGCTATCATGACTTTAAAAGGGGGGTAATTCCCTCCTCACACCAGAGGGCTGGAGAGATTTCGGTCACTAGGTCATACTTCCTGGTTTGCTTCCCCTCCTCCTTGGCCCCCTTAGATTCCTTTACCAAGGGTCTATATCCTGACACCACTTTCAGAGGAACAATGAGGAAAAATCACAGTCTGGCTTTCCCCTGCAAGGACAGGTGAAGATTTCGCCCTCCACCTGGGCAATGCGTCCGCAAGGACTTGGTTCCACAAAGGGGCCCAGAGGCATGCAGCAGGGAGGGGTTGGAGCTCAGAGGAGAGGGGTCACAGGAAGTCACGAGGCTCTGTCACTCAGATAATGATGAGTCCTGCCACCGATGGTTCCATAAAAGAATGGTGATCTCTGCTTCACGGTTAACTGCACAACACTGTTAATGAGTTTGGCATCCATAAGACACGTAACAGCTGACGAGGGCTGTAGCTTACTCATTTTCACAGCTGGGTCATATTCCAGGGTAGCCATGCAGACACTTCATAAAGGAATTACTGGTCTTTGTCATTATCTACCGTCAGCTGCTGGCTGCATAGCAAAGAGTATGGCTGATCTTTATTCCTGGCTCCCGGAAGAAAGCCTCTACCCCTGGAAAGCCTTGGGGAGGGTCTGTTATTCATGGTGGGCTCCTGAGAGCACATTTGAGTTCACGTGAATGAGGCAGCTCATGGGTGGTCTCAGCAGAATTGAGTTGGGCAGTGTTTAGGTAGGCAGGATTAGGCCATTCATGCCTAGGTAAAGCCATCCATCCTTCCATGAAACCAAACCAACAGACATCCTCTCGCCACTGAAAGTCACCCGAGTGACATGTCAATGCAGCCAGAGGTGGGTCTGAAGGAAAAAGACCCTTCAAAAATTATTTTGTAATCTAAGTGTAGGGCTTTTCTTAGTTCTGTGAACAGGCAAGCAATCTGTTATCCCCGAGGGGTCTTGGGAGTTGTGTGTGTGAATGGAGATGGCTCCCATCCTGTATATGTGCCTGGACTCTGGGTCAGGATAGCAGTTCCCAAAGTGGCAAATACTACTTGCTTGCCATTTTAAAACTACATTGTGCTTTTAGTCAGCATCCAAAAGTAAAGATTTTTGCATATTTTTGTTATATTTAGCAACACTACCAGAGTCTTTTTACCCCCAAATAAGTTTTTATTTTTTTATTTATTTTTTATTTATTTATTTTTTCTTTTTCTTTTTTTTTGGAGCTGGGGACTGAACCCAGGGTCTTGTGTTTGCTAGGCAAGCGCTCTACCACTGAGCTAAATCCCCAACCCCTAGAAGTTTTTATTATTATGTTGGTGCACCATGTTCTGTTTAACAAAACACTATTTATTTATTTATTTATTTATTTACCTATTTACTTATTTATTTTTACTGAACTGTCTCTGATAGCTGCTGGGAGAGTAGAAATCAGTTTTCTCCAATAGAGTGACTCTGGGTATAACAACCACTCCAGAACAGGCATTGTGTTCAGGAGTAGTTGAACAATATACAATAGACTCCACAGTGTGTGTGTGTGTGTGTATGTGTGTGTGTGTGTGTGTGTGTGTGTGTGTGTGTGTGTGTGTGCTTTTATCTGGTTACAATTTGTTGGGTTTTTGTTGTTGTTGTATTTCCCTTTTGTGTGTGGTTTTATTTTGTTTTCTTGGTCTGGGGTCGGGGTTTGTCGCTGTACTGGGCTGTTGTATTTTGAGAAAGAACTTTAAAGCTGGGTGGGTAGAGGGAGGATCTGGAAGGACTTGGGGGAAGGAAAGAATATGTCCCTGCACGTTAACTACCCTCATTTCAATTTCAATTTGGAAATTGTTTTTTGATAATAAAAATTACAATAAGAAAGAAAAAAATCACTGATAATGGTGTTGACTTGTACAAGCAAGGGGATCGGACTAAGTGTCTGTATTCAGCTTGGTTAACTTTCGTGCAGATGAAATGTGTGAATCGCGCTTCTGAATACTCGAGTCATTGAACACTCCCTGGGAAGAGGATAATTCTGGGTCACTTTTTGAAACCCACAAAGTCTTTAATTTTCCAGCCATTAATTTGCCTGTAGATTGAAGTTCTATTGAGGCAATGAGACCATCTGTGGAGGAGCGCAACTTCCTGTGCTTGCTAGGAAGAAGCACTGGTGCAGTGCGGGATACCGACTCTAGGCAGAGGCGTTCCCAGCCTAATCATTCGCCCGCTACCCTGGTGGCGCAAGCATCCGCATTGCTGCATTTACAGATGGACAAAGTGAAGCTTCGGAAACCAAAAAGTGGCGCCGAGGCGTAAGTCCGGGTCCTGTTCTGAACAGTTATGCTCGTGCCGGCGATGCTCACGCTTCAGCCCTTTCTTTAGTCATCTGAAACTCAGAAGCTGGACCCGGTCCACAGCTCTGGGATCCATTGGATGACGTGGGAAAATTTGCATGCCCAATAGCTTCCCCGGGAGCCTGAAGCTGCACGATGGAACCAAGCTTTTGAACCATCCCTGCTGTCCTACTTTGTTCAAGCCCCACTTCTTTTTCTGTTCAGGGGCTCGGGAGCCATGTCTCTCCTCCCTGCACCCGCAAGGGTTCCACTGAGGCAGATGTTTCTGGGCCCTTAAGACCGTAGCCATCATGAGTGGTCGCTGTGGTCACTTCCTGTCCCCTCGTGTAACTACCCTCATTAAACACATTCTATTTACCATCCATGTAGACAAGCTCGGCTGAGCAAGGGCTGTGTCTGCGCCTGATGCCCAGGCAGTGCCAAGATGGCGCTCCAGCTGAGTCCTTGTCGGAAGGTTCTCTGGGCTCTGTTCGGGGATAAGACTACCCTGAATTATCCTTGCAAAGTTGCAGAGCCTGCTTTAGCGTCCTCTTCCATCTTTCCAAGCAAGCCCTGTGATCTGAGCTGGGATTCAAATCGGGGCGGGATGGTGGCCTGCCATTTTCAGCCCTCGGCTCATGGGGTAGATGGAGGCTTCTAGAAGCCCTTAAGGTTGAGGCTGGGAAGGCAACTTGATCAGGTGTAGTTTGAGTAAATGCATCCCAAACAATAAAATAAACACATGAAAGACTATTCTCCACATTTTTTTTAAAACAAGGTCTGTCACTGAACTGATTCAGCCAGACTGTCTGGTCAGCGTGCCCCAGCAATTTTGTCTCCGATTCTTCAGTGCTAAGACCCTAGAGTGAGCCACCATAATTGGCTTTTTGCACCAGGGCCCAGACATCCAAACTCGGGACTTGTGTTTCATGTCAGGGACTTCATCAATGAAACCATTTCCTCAACTCTCTGCTTTAAAAAAAAAAAAAATCAAATCAAAGTTCTTTGCAAATCCTTGTGCATGCTCCTGCTTTGTTGGTGACCTGACTCTTGGTGTAGTTGTCTTTTTAGCAACCTGGCTCTCACCTTACTTGTGTGTGCGTCTGTGTTGACAACATGTGGTTTGGATCTGGGTTCAAATCCCACACCAGTAACTTACTTTCTGATGACTCAGGAAGGTTCTTGGGCTTTGTGAGGCATGGGTCCTTCGTTTGCATAGTACAGACAGTGCCCATCATCTGTGGTGAGGACTGACAGAAAACAGACAGCAGCCCCAGCTATGCTGCCGCCCCCTTCTCAGGCTCCGTTTGATAGGTTTCTTTTTTTGCCTGTTAGGGTGTACTCAAGTTTCTTGGCTTCTTTCTCAACTACTGACCCCATTCGCTTCTCCCATCCCATGCAGTCTCTCTGCATGTTGCAATTGCCCCTGCTTGGAAGGCAGCCTCCTCTCTCTCCGTCTGCTTATCTAGATCCTTAGAACCCACAAAGGTTACTTCAAGGGCCATGTCCTCAGAGTGTTTATCACACAGGGAAAACTACAGGGATATCTACAGGAGCGGGCTGCCACTCACTCCTACCAGCTGTGAGCCCGCCCACCTTGTCTGTTAGGACGGTAGTCTAGACTCTGTCTAGACTCATCTGCCTTGGATCAGACTATTTGCCTATATCTTAGTCTGGTAACTCCATAGGCTTTAAATCATCTCTAGATGACCTGTCATATTTACTCTAATATAGGTGCCCTATACATAGTTGTTATAATGTATTATTACATACATTGTTATAACATATCAGATACATTGTTATAATGTGTTAATATATACATTGTTGTGATAATGTATCATTACATACATTGTTATAATATAATACATTGTTATTGTATACATTTGTTATGTATTTAGATAAATACATTATTATAATTATTATTTGTACATTGAATAATTTGGCCGATGGGAATAAAATACAGAAACCAATTTCTTTCTGGAAAGTTTTTGATCTGTGATTGATTGAATCCATGGGGATGCTACCCCAAATGCAGCAGGGGTGACTGTGTTTGGAGTAACCTGGCTGTGCAAGAGACCACTGTTGAATACAGAATGATACCTTCACTCATGCAGTAAGCACCAAGTGCTTCACAGTTGGTGAGTTTAATGTGGGGCTGTGTCGACCTGAGAAGACACAAGGTAAAAAAGCTGGCTCTGTTAGGAGATGGCCACCCAGAGGTGCCCAAGAATGCTCTCGGTGGGCCACTGAAGGCGCAGAACACCCCTGAGGGAAAGGGCCTGTGAAGTAAGAGAGGGACATGTTTGCTCATGAGAGGGTCACCAAGGGTACCAAGGGCCCTGGGTGGCTCGAGGATGCTGGGTGTATGAGGTGGATGGTGAAGATGCTTAACACCTGCCTGGTGAGGGGCTCCTAGGAGAACCTGAGTCCTACTCACTGAACACACACTGCCTATGACTCCCTTGTCCCTTCTATGACTCCCGTGGCCCCAGGTAGACCCAGCATGCCAAGTACTATGCTTGGAATCATCTGGAAGGAAGAGCTTTTTTGTACTTCAAGATAGAGGCCCTTGAGTCAAGATTACATCACCACTCCTCAGTCCTCTAAGCTTGAGAAAGTCTCAACTGCTTGAGGCCTCAGTTTTTCTCATCTATAAAATGGGTCCAATAACATGGACCCTTGCTGTATTACTAGATTGTTGTGGAAACAAAAGAAAACGGGGGGCAAGGAGTGCTTGCACATAAGGGGAGCTATGGCCAAAGCTCGCTGTACTTCACAGCACAAACTCAATTGGCTTCTTTAAATACACAAAGCATAATTCACCACCTTCTGGAGAGGCAAGATTTGGAGCCCTGGTTGCAATCCAGGTCTCAGAGCAGCTCTGGGATCTCTGCTGAGGCTATGGAACTGGACCTGGCGATACTGTGTCTGCTTTTCCTTACCCGCCAGACAACAAGCTGCCATTTTTCTCTGCTCAGAGTGTATCTGTTGGTTTCCATTGCTAGATTTGACAAATGGATAACAAGGTGTGATAAAGGTGTGTGTGTAAGTAGGGCACATTGACTTGACACTGTGTTCCTTTGTTTGTGACTGTGCGGTCCTTAGGGCCCCATTTCAAAAATAAAAATGAAAAAAAAAGAGAAACATGAGAGAGAGAGAGAGAGAGAGAGAGAGAGACAGAGAGAGAGAGGGAGAGAGAAACAGAGGGGAGAGGGGGTGGGGGGGGTGGGTAGGCAATGGAAATAGGAACGGTATAGACGCAGGCATTACTGTGAAGATACTGAGAAATTACGAAGACTCTAATTTCCCACATTTGTCTAAAACTTGGTATGCACATCTGCTGTCGTGGAGGAATCATGTGGACCAGGGCTTATTGAAAAGCTTCACCGAGGATGATGCGAATCAATTGTGATTGCTCAAAGAAACCCTTTGGGCTAAATGTGTCCATCTCGTGTGGCCCATCTGGAGAATGCATGCTTCAGGAAAGCTGTCTCCATCTGCGTGCTACCTGGGCGCTTGTACTATCTGGGCACAGGGTGAGCCTGAGCTCCATGGCGCCCGGCTTCTTGGTCCCACTGCCCAGAATCTGCAGCTTCCACTGAACGCTCCTTCCATCCCTTCCTGCTATCCACAGGTCCCGAGCATTCCATACAGGCAAATGTCACACAGGGAAGTCCCATTTTACAGAGCAGATGAGACAAGAGGGCCCAAGTTGGGTGGAGGGAAACCTTTCGGACCTTTAAATATGGGAGCTGAGAGGGCACAGGAGGAAGTCTGTTTGCAAAGCCCGCAGTGTTTTTGTAACCAAGACCCCGCACTTAGCAATGTGGTTAAGTACAAAGCAGTACAGACCTCATCTGTTTAAACCAGGAGTCACATCTGAAAAGAGCTAATGTCCAAAGTATAGGGCTGCAAAGAGGACACAGTCGGCAAAGCCTTGGTGGTAGTCTAAGGAGTAAGGCTCTGGCCACACCAGGGTTAAGCACAAAGACTTCGTCTCAACCCCTGTTGCTAGAAATATCTCACAAATGTCCTCATTCAATTTCCGGCCTTGGTACATTACACCCAGGGAACAGAATTTAATTTTCTGTGACTGAATGGCTTCCTTCACTTGCAGGACTTTCTGAATTTTAGTTTATTATGGTACAAGCCCACAGGTAGGAACGGGGAACCTGAAATTACTTTTGGCAGCTTGGACGATGAATGTTCAGACTAGAAACCAATTTGAGCTTGAAGGCCAAAGTCCAATAGAATTCCTGAAGAGACTTGCTTTTATTTTGCTGTCCTTTACCTTTCTCCACAAAGCCAGCCCAGACTTTGTTACCACCCCAAGGCAAGTCACATGTTTGACGGTTAGGAGCTGTACAAGATGGCTGCCATGTTGACATCTCTCTTCACCTCCTTCTCTTCTCCCCTACTCATTTCCTCTTCTGAGCTTCCTTCTCTAGAGGCTTCTCTGGGCACATGGCTGAGTTCAGAGTTTTCATCTGGCTGTGACAGCCATGGGTCTGTGAACCAAGAGTTAATCAAGAGTCCCCGTTGACTAGCATTTTGCTGTTTGGGGATGTTTGCTGTTCTCTGACCTGCTGGGTCTCTTGCAGGACTCACTAGGAGCATCAGACACCTGTCACAGAGACAGTAGGGGCCACACAGAGCTGAGAGCTGAGGGTAACTGTCTGGAGCCACGTTTAAGAGGTGGCTTTAGCCACCCCTTAAACCAGGTGTCTCCCCTCAACATAGACTGAGGGTGGGAAGCACACAGAACTAGTAATGGTGTCCTGGCTAAGACACCACAAACCAACTAACCAAATAACCAACCCAACTAACCAACCAACCAATCAAAAAAGCAAAACAAAACAAACAAACAAACAAAAAACAACCAACCAACCAACCCAACTAACAAAAAACCAAGTAAAATACATATTGCCAAAATGAAAACTTGTTTTCCTTTTTCTCTTTCAATGCTGAGGGTAAAACCCACGGCACCGAGCACTAGGTCAGGCTGCTGTCTCACTAAGCAAGACCTCAAGCTTCAAAAGTTATCCTTTTAAGGACAATATCAAAACAAACAAAACAAAACAAAACAAAAAACAAGCCACAGAACTCAGATAAAGGAGATTTTAGAAATCATCTGATAAGAGCCTTGCATTTAGACTACAAGAGCCTCCAAGTTCAAAATTAATAATAGTATTAATAATGAAATAACCCAACTAAAATAGGCAACGATCTCAAGATATAAAGAAGGCACGTGAAAGGCCAATCTGCATATGAAAGGATACATCCTAAGGGAGGCTCAGCACCAATAACCATGGATAAAACCAATTCAAAACCACAGTGAGGTCCTCCTCACAGCTGCTGGAGGACTAGGGAGAAATGAAATATGAGGTCCTGGAGGGAGCAAACCCTCACACCTTGCCTACTGGATACCATGTTGCGATGGAATCTGCTATTACATCTCTCAGACAGAAGCACATGATCTAATAATGCCACTTTATAGGACACGCCCATAGAAACTTGTATATGAGTGTTCACGGTGGCGGTATTACTCACAATAGCCCCAACAGAAAAACCCAGATGTTCATCAATGGATGGGCCACGAGACAGCTATGATAGAGATTATTGTTAGATGGCTTTACTGTCTTCATTTTTGAAATGAAGTTCTAATATCTGCATCTACCACTTAAATCCGGACAGCATTGTGCTGAATGCAAGAAGCCAGCCTCAAAAGATCAAAGGACCATGTGTTACAACCGTATGAAACAGCCAGCAAGGTCAAGTCTATGGATACAGAAGCAGATGGATGGCTGCTTAGACTAAGGGGTGATGGGAACGTAGGGAAGGAGGTGACAACAGGGTGGAGCACTGTTATTTTGAAGGGCAATGAAATCTCCTAAAATAAATTCTGGCAATGCGCAGATGAATGATTCTCAAAGCCATTCAATTACCCGCCGATCGTGGGGAACTGCATAGCATGTTTTACAGTTTAAAGACAGACAGAAAGCATAGTCCTATGAAAGGAGACTCCAGCAGTGGCCTTCTCCCTTCCAGCTTTATGTTGGAATAGGGAGTACTGAGCCTCTCCATGGAAATCTATGTTCTGAAGCCTGGCTCTTAGGAAGTTTCATGTGCAGAGATTTAAGATGAGAGATAGTGTTGATGGAGTTGTAGTGATCACCTATTCTGATTGGTCACTGCCGGTGTCTTTTTTCATTAGTTGATCCAAAGCCTACCCATTATTAAGGGTTTTGGCAGTCACCCCATGTGTAACCTTCAGACTAGAGCCAGTAAACCGCAAAAGGATTAACACCTAAGGCCTTTCAAGGTTCTCCCTACACACTGGATCTCAAAAACACAGTACTTCCTTATCTACTCACGCTAACCAGTTCATTCAAAGGCTTTCCCACTCACCCCCCTCTTCTTCATGCCTTGTACCTTAGAAGAGAAAAAGAGCCATCACCCCACTTCCCCAATTTACCATAAGTGGTGGAAAGTCTTGGATCTAAGGCCCAATTAAGAATCACCGTTAAAAAGCAGCCACTGTTTATTGAGGACTTTCCAGATGCCGGAAAAGGCTGAACATTTCACGCATCATTTGGTGTTTCTCCCATTTCCAGGGAGTGGAGCCAACCACAGGCAGGCGGAGAAGCTTGTTTAGGGGCACGAGGAGCCAGTTAACACCTGTTTACTCCACTTGGCTTACACGCACCACCAGTGAATTATCTCAGTGTAGGACAAGGTTGAGGGCCACTTTTCCCAGACTCCTGGGCCAGAGACAGGTGTACACGGCTATTCCCTGAAGGTAGCTGAAGGGTTCAGATTGAACATCCTTTTCCTAATGAGCACAGTTTGAGTGAACTTTTGTGTCCAATTTCTGGAACTATCACTAGAAAAACTCACTCTCTTTTAACCAGGAATATCTACCTTCTATGGTTTTAATATTTTAAAAGCATAATGAAAATGAAAAAAAAAAGCCATCCATTTTCTGTCATCAGCACATTGGAGTTTCTATTTGTAGTCTATTTTTTAAATTATTAAAAAAATTTTCTTTTGTTTGTGTTGGAGTGTGTGTCATACGCATGCAGATGGCAGTGGTAAGGGACAGGCTGCCCAGCGTGGGTGTTGGGAACCAAACTTAGGTCCTCTGGAAGAGCAGCCAGCGCTCTTAACCCCTGATGCACCTTCCTAGAGCATGTGGTCTATTTTAATGTATATTTTTTCCTCATTTTCTCTCACAGCCCCTACACAGCTCTGTGTATTGCATCGTACTCGTGTCGAGGCCGGAAGGCAGCTTTGTAGAACGAGCTCTCTCCTTCACGTTTACGGGGACTTTGGGGACCTAACTGGGGTCCAACCTGTGGCAAGTACTTTTGCCCACGAGCCATCTTGCTGGCCACTGTGTTGCCCTTTAAGCTCATTATTACGTAACCCCTTTCTCTGTGACTGTAAACTCCTCGAGCATCGAAAACAGTCCTATCTTCCCCCCGTGGGGGGTAAATGTGATTTTGCAAAGTTGAGATATTCACTTATCAGGTTTTCTCAACGAAGCGACGTCGGTCATAACTGCGCTGTGTGCATCTAAGAGGCGAGGTGCTGTGGATGCTCACGGCAGATTCGTTTCACTTCAGGATGAGCTTAAATTGTGCTGAGGCGGAATGAGAGGATTCGAGGATGGCCCTCGAGTCTCAGTCAAGCGTTTAGCTCCATCTCTTACAGCGTCTTTGTGGATGATTTTTAAAATGTGGGTCAAACGATTATATAATTATGTAGCTGGGTCACTGGCAGGGCAGCTTACAGGTCACAGACGCCCGGTGGCCATGAGGCTGGGCCTTGGACCGAATCTCTTTATGCATATTTTAATTAGCGATATAGGCAAAGTCCTAGAAGGCAGGTTTAAATACGAAGCCATAAAGGGCAAGATTGTATGACAGAACAAAGATCGAAGATGATCTCGTCCTACTGGAATATTTTGCCTAAGCCAAGAAAATGAATTCCACCAGGAATAAAGGCAGGCGACTCATGCTTGAGCTTAAACGCAAAACCAAAAGCCAAATGACAACAAGAGGCAAAAACCTAACCACGTGAACTTAAAATAGCGAATACAGAACTCACACAAATTCGTTGGCTAATGGCCCGATATGAGCCCGCAAGGGCAGGCGTGGTGCGTCATTCACGGAGGAGGGGTGCCGCACTCGTGCTGATGAGGTCACATACAGTCTACTCTGCAAGTGGACTTTAGGAAAGGCTCTGACGAGTGGGGGTGAATCAGTGTGTTGCTAGGACAGCGAGGGCTCTGGAGTGCGGTCAGCTGAATTCAGTTCCTCTGCCTACCCCATCATATGGAGAGCCAAGTCCCTTAACACTAGCAAGCTCCAGTCACAAAGCCTGAAAACCACAGTGTAGCTCATGCTGCAGGGCTATGGGAGGGACAGGATACGGGGTGTTAAGTATCTGAGAGCTGTCCTGAGGATAAGTTAGGTTTGTCTCCCGAGACTCTGGAGAACCACACTCTGGTTTACGGAAAGCAGAGGCACACGTGGCTTGTGCATTAGTGAACCAGCATTTATTGAACACGTTTTGTGGGTCAGCTACTGTGCTAAATGCTCCCCAAAATGGGTACAACAGATGAGACATGTTCTTAATCCCAGGATCCAACTGGGTCGAGCTGAGAAAAGGCAGCAAAGGAGTTATTCCACAGTATATATAAGCACCTCGGGAAAGAGGGGGGCAGGAGAGACTCTCCTGGAGAAGTAGGTGACTTGGGACGTTCGAGCAGAATCTGTCGTGGTAAGTGGCAGTTTCCATGGGAGAGAAGGAACAGTACGTAGGCCCAGAGCTGTCACTGCTTGTGGCATCTTCTGGGGCAAGATGACAAGTTGGTGATATTACAACACCAGGAGAGGCGGGTGACTGCAAATTACACTCAAGATGAGCGCTGGCCCGGAGCTCAGAGTGTTGCGATCCTGATTTAGAAGGGAGCCGTGAAAGTCAGAAAAATTCATAGCAAAATGGTTCTCAGCCTCAAAACACACCGTTCCTTTCCACACCACTGTCCTCAACAGCCCAACACTGCTAAGGCTGGACAAGGAGACCATGTTTCAGCTGACAGTTAGACAGCAAGATAAATCACTAAAGCAGCTGGGGGGCGGGGACACATGACATTCAGGGGAGTCATGGCACGAAGGAAAAGCATCATTTCGTCCCTTCAGAAACAACAGTGACCGGAAGCAAAGAGAAGACATTCTTAAAAGACTGGAAAAAAAAGTGCGAATCTTGAGTTCTGGGGAACATAAACTTGAGAGTAAAATAAAGACACTTTATTCCAGAAATAAAAAACTTGCCACCCCGCCAGCCTGTACTCCAGGGAACGCTCCTTAGCAGCCCCCACAGGCCGTGTGTTCCAGACTCTGAGCTTTTGTGCTTGCCATAGTAGCAGCAGAGGGTGGATCAGCAAAAGAGGTGAGCACCAGGTGGGCTTTCACAGGAGGGAGGGTCACAGGAAGGAGCTGTGGACCCCTTCGAGTCATTTAATCAGCTGTTTGCTCTCTAGCTGGGAATCCACCCCCAGGCACACTCAAGAAGCTGGCCTTGGCTTTGAGGAGGCAGTAGCGGTGTGTGGACGCCATGTGTCATTTTAACAGCATACTGGTTGGTGAAGAGCCCATCCCCTCCCCCCTCCCTCCAATTCCTTCATGTGCTTGACAAGGGTGAACGGCTGGCAAACATGACAACTTTAGGACCTCACCTCAGGACTCAGGCGAACTCTGTCCTGAGTGGTTGTTTCTTAGGATAAGGCGGTTGTTAGACTCAGCCCTGGAGCTCAGTGGGGTTGCTTCTCCTGGATGGACTGAGAAGAAAAGGACTCCACGAAGCTGAGGTACCTGTCCCTGAGACTTGGAGCAAGAAGACTCCAAGGGCCAAGAAAATTAGCTTCCCAAGTCTCCCTGAGTGTTCAGACACTTGGCTCTTCAGCACAGCCTCTGTCCTAATCCCTTAGGTCATATTTTTCCTCTCTAAAAATGGGATATCCCGTAGCCTTTTAAATACACCTTTTCAGCTCCACTGATTTGGAATAACATGTTCAACAACTTAAGAAGGAAGTGACCCTCCCTGCTGGCTGGTTTCTCTGCAAGGTGTCCTTCTACAAGCCCATTCATACCATGGGCTCTGTGGGTGTCTGAGCCACTCATGATATCAGTATGATGGCCCCCGGCTCTGTTTGGGGGTCCTGGGTAGCTCCTTCTCCGAGCCCCCGCACAGTGGGCTTCGCTTCCTGCTAGGTAGAGACCGTCCACTTCCGAAACTCTTAACAGGTGCTCTCCTAATTGGGAAGAGGCTTTCAAAGCCACAGAAATGAGCATTCTTCCTCTTAGTTCAAGGTGTTATGTAGAGAGGAGGACCCTTCCCGGATGCCTTCTCAGGCAAGTGGCAGATGCCATCAAAGGCAGGTAAGACAGGAGAGGAGGCGAAGTGACACCCATCCAGACTAGGAAGGCAGCATCAGCTTTCTGAGTTGTCCTTGGCAGGGTTTCCCAGGCTTCAGTCTCTGCTTAGGGACTCCTCTGGGGCCTCAAATGAACCATGGCCTTGAACAAACTACAGCAATTTGCTGAGCCTTCAAAACACTCATTCCTACCCAACTGTGAAACCAGTGTTTTGTTTCTTAAATAACATCTTAGTGAAGTAGCTAAGAAAGAAAGGTTCATGCTTTCCAAATCACCAATCATATCCCTAACTGCTAAAATCATGCATAAACAAGCAGTGTCCTTTTGTTTAGATTCCTGGTTTCTGTAACTTCGGCTGAACTGTTACCATGGGGAATAGGCGGTTTCTGAGGTAATGCAATTGAGGCTCCCCAAAGCTGGGCTGGCTGTGCACACAGCTTCACCATGAGCAAGCCCTCCAGATAAGGCACACGCATCACGTTCACCCACAAGGTCTTCCCACCGCTGGTGTGAGAACTACAGCACTGAGCTTTCAGGAACACGGTGAGCATGGCTTCTCTCCCAGGGAAGGAACGTCACTTCTTTAAATCAATGGCTCTTGAAAGGCCACGAGCATGAGATTCCCTGGGGGCCGTGGACACAAAGATGGCTGGACCCGACCTTCTGACTCAGGATGTCTGAAGTGAGAGCCAAGCTCCAGCCCATCTGAGTAGTTCTCGGGTGTGGTTGATGCCTCTCCTTTGTAGCTGCATTTAGAGTCCCCACCAAGCCAGTTTAGACTTTGAGGAACTGTAAGGAGATAGGGAGATGAACTGAAAACATTCTGGTCAAGAATGAGGTAAGAAGACAGTCGAGTAGGAAGCAACCTGGGTTCAAAGTAACAGACTAGCAGGAAGCATAGAGTTGCCTGAGAGACCTACCAGACATGTAAGACCTTTTGCTGCCCACATTCTCGTGAGTCTATTCCTCTTCTTCTCTTGCCTGGGCATTTTTTTTACCTGTACCCCATGGAAGCTGGTTGTACAGGCAGTCTTCAGAGCCTTTGAGAGGGTACTTTTTTGGCAGGCTAGAAGGGCCTGGGTGGCCCTTCCTGGAGGGGTACACTCGCTCAGACAATGAGGCTGTCAATGTGTGGATTGCTCTCTGAGGAGTTAGCAACATTTCTTAGGGTTTATATAGGGCTCAGTGAAATCTTAAATTATTTTGTTTCCTTTTGAGATCATCCATCTCCTAATATGATAAATTCAAGGAAATATACTCAGATCATTCAGACACCTCCTCTTGATGCAAATAACAAGGAACTTTAAATCAGGTCTGTGGAGGAAGTGAACACATTCTCAAGAAAAGCCTCGTGACTCATCTGGGCCAAGCTGACAAGAGCAGGTCCATGCGTTAGCATGGGTAAACTGAGGCCTGGTGTATCATGACATCTACTTGGTATATCTGGGTGTATGTTGACATCCTCACTTTCAGCTGAGGGACAAGAATCCTAGGAGAGAAGAAGAAGGGAAACTGGATTGCATTCAGACGAGGTGCATACCTGTAATACTTGGGCCAGGAGGCTCTTGAGTTTGAGGCCAGGGTGGGATACATCTTGAGGTCCAGGCCAACCTCAGCTGCTTAGTGATTAGCCCCAAAGAAGAACAAAGCAGCAGCAGAATGGGAATAAGAACTGAGAAGTGGGGCTTGTAAAATAAAAAAACAGTGGACACAGTTACAATCCATGCATAGTGCTCATTAAATGACCGTGACCTGGGCTCCTCCCTTTCATGCTTTCGCCTGTGAGATGACAAGGACAGGAAGGATGGCCATGGGGTTACGTAAAGACCTCATACTCTAGGAATCAACCATGTGAGGAAAATTAATTGTCAATCATGTAGTAAGATGAATAATGACTGTCATGGTTTGAACCTGAAATGTTCCCCAGAGGGTCATGTTCTGGGAGCTTTTTGGGGAGTCTGTGTAACCTCTTAGGAGGTGGGGCATGGCTGGCAGAAAGTCACTAGTTTTAACAGTTAGTTTTAATTGTCATTTTTGACCTAACCTAGAATCACCTGGGAAGAGAATTCTTAATGAGCAATTGTCTACATTGGGTTGACCTGTGGGGTTGTCTTAATTAAGTTACTTGATGTGGGAAGACCCAGTCCACTGTGGGCAGAACCATTCCCTAGGCAGGGGTTTCTCAGCTGTGTGAGCACAAACAAGCAAGTGAGCTGGTGTCCATCCATTCATTCATATTCTCTCTCCCTCTCCCTCTCCCTCCCTCTCTGCTCTTGACTGTGGGTGTTACTAAGCTGTTTTAAGTTCCTGTAACCATGACCACCCTGCTATCGTGGACTGTTACCTGGGATTGTAAATTAAAACAAACCCTCTCCCTGCTAAGTTGCTTTTGTCAGGGTATTTTATCAAGGTAAGAGAAATGAAACTGGAACCTAGGTAGGGGTAGGTGTTTTAAGGCTTTACTATGCTGGCTCCTGTCCCTCTCTGTCTTCTTCCCGATCCACAGTGATGTAATGAGCTCCCTACCCTCCCTCCTGCTGTGAACTTTGCTATATCTTCCCCACCATGATGGACTAAAGAGACCCTCTAAAAGTGAAAATGAACTTCCAGGGGAGTATTTTCCCCTAGATACTTTGGTCACAGTGATACGAAGGTTACTAATCTAATGACACAGGTACTAGTGTTTCCTTGGCTCCTCCTAGAGTCTTTTCCTCATTGTCACCTGTGCCATCCCTGCCTGTGTTTATCAGAAGTTTTACTGCCTCCCCTGGACCCGGCAAAGGCCAGGATCCCTGGAAGTGGTGTGGTAGACCCAGAGGGCTCTTGAGTTTGTCTTGGAGCTCTTCTGATTTAGGGGCTCATTAGAGAGAAGAAGGTGATTCCTTTGGCATCTCCTCTAGAGCAGCAAAGTGGGTACCTGCCCTGGGAAGGTCCTGTAATAGATAAAGGGCACAGGAGTAAAGAGAAGGCGCCATCTGCCCGAGAGAAAGACGGAAGAGTGAGAAACAGACGCTGCCAAGTGGGTCAAATACAGTCAAGAGCTCAATCTTGGCCAAGAAATCCCTGGCTGGACCACTCTGGCTCTGGACTGGCTCAGTGTGTAGAAAGGGGTATATTTTCATGAATACCAGGTAAGTAATGGTCCTCGTCAAGAGAGATTAAGTGTCCACAGAGGCCATGGCTTGTAGGCACCATCCTCCTCCAAGCACACTCGCAAGTGCAGTTGCACAGAGTAGGTGCACACATCTGACCCTACCTATGGTCTGAAAAAATGTAGAGCTCTTTTTCTCAGTTATACTTTCTAGCTATGGAATCCACAAACATATTAGCTTCCTATCTGTAAGGTTCTGGTAGATCACTGTCCTTCCGTATGTCCAGTACGATCCACAAAATCAAAGTTGCACTGTAACTAATGTGATTCTATGGAAGAGACCATCCCTCACAAAGCATGGTATTCTGTGGCCAGACAGAAATACCCACTAGCCAGAGTGGACAGCAGTCAATACTAGAAGAGACGGAAGGATCAGTCCGGCCCAGAATCCAGGGCACTTTAGAAAGAAAAGTCCTCACCCAGACTGCAAGAGGCCCTGGTTCCTCAGAATCCTCCTGCCAGTCAGCCCTGGAAGCCACATGCTTTCTCATAAAGCCCCTTCTCTGGGTTGTCAAATGGCCCATTTGCCCCAAGTGCCTCACGGCATTACGAGGATTAAGTGAGAACTGATTTAAATGCACATTGAATAAATAAAAGCATGGAGTATGAAGCCTTTCATCATCTCTGAAGGGGGGTGAGGGGGGCAGCAAGCTAAGAGCAGAAAGTGAACAAGGTGGCAGTGGGTGGTCCCTGACAAACCCAGGGCACCACGCCGATGTGAACACACACCAGGGTAGTAACTGGCTCCAATTACTGTTTTAAACCTCATACAATGCTATCTCCCAATTTAAGGAGAGCCCAAAGAGGTGGAATTCCACGTGAATTCCATTGCATGGGGAGAATGAAGGTCCCATAGGAGGAGTGGCAGGAACAGGGTGTGGAGATCGAACAGAGCCACGTGAGCCTTATCCTTCTCCTCCACAGCTCCTACACTGAGCGTGGGCTCTGTGGGTGCTCAGTGATACAGTTTTTAGCCACTTTTCAAGGAATTCTACATTCGAGGTTAATTTTGATTCTTATCTATAAGCCAGAGAGGCAGGCAGGGACAGATCTATCACATGAGGGGAACCTGAGGTTCCAGGGATGAGTGATCCTTGTCCAAATTAATGCCATCCACAGGGAGTTCATCTCCTCAGCTCCTCTCCCTGTGGGGATGTTCACACCACGCCATGCTGTAAGACTTGTCCCAACAATGGGGACCAATGGCACAGGACTGCAATCCCAACACGAAGGGGGCCAAAGCATGAAGGTTGATGGAGTTTCAGGCCAACCTAGGCTACAGAGCTGGACCTGTTTCTGACAAAATAAAGGTGTTACCATGGCTAATCTTTACCACAAGGAGCCATCACCCTGACTGTACTGCAGGCTATACTAAGTCTCTAAGCTCCTTCCCTATGGCTACCTCACCAGATGGTGGTTCTCAAGACTACTGGTTTATTACAGTTAAGAGGGTTGCGGGAGCTGGAGAAACGACTCAGTGGTTAAGAGCACCTGCTGTTTTTTCCAGAGGACCTGGGTTTGAGTCCCAGCACCCTCACAGCAGTTCACAACCACCTGTTAAACCGAACTCCAGAAGATCCGAAGCCCTCTTCTGTAGGATGTCATACAGGTGAAGGCAGGTACAAGACAGAACGAGGCCTGCCATTGAATGAGAAGGAAGGATGAGAAGGAGAAAAGCTTTAGAGAGGAGGAGGAGACTGGAGCAAGGAGAAGCAGCCGAGAGAACATGGAGGCCGATGTTAAGATTCCTCTCTGCACATTTACAGGTTGTTATGAGTGTTCTTAAGGGATGGATGTGTACAGCGCTTTGTATGTCTAGGTGGGCAATTATATCCTATCAACTGGATCAGAGGTTACTGTGTTGTGTGTTCTTTCATGTGGCGATTTAACTGAATTCAAGAGAGTGTGTGGTGGATGGAGACACTGAGCCACCACAGAATTGGGATGTGTATGTCTGGCCTGGTGGCAACCTGCCTTGGGAACTGGATGGGTAGAGATATTGCCGCCAGGCTCAGAGAGAGGCCTTCAGCAGTGTGATAGGGGATGGAGCAGAGCGGGTGAGAACCTTTGCTGACTGAGATGAAGATGTCTACCATATATCTCAGGGCACCGCAGTGCCAGACCTAGTGCACCACAGCATTTTTTTTTAAAAAAATAATTTTACAGCAATGCTCTTCCCGTCTCCTCAGGCACCAGGCACATACATGGCACACAGACTATGCAGGCAAACACTCACACACATAAAATAAAAATAAAATTTAAAAAGAGAGAAGGTTTTTTGTGGGGGCTTAGTGTTTAAGAGCACTATACTGGCTGCTTTTCCAGAGGTCCTGGGTTCAATTCCCAGTACCCGCTTAGCAGCTCACAACTGTCTGTAACTCCAGTTCCAGGGGGGAATCTGACTCCCTTACACAGCCTTAATGCACATGGATTTAAAAGAAACTCATAAAGAAGAAAAGGATGTTTGAGACGGTTTTTGTGTATTCTGAACAGAAATGTTGTAGTCTCTGGATCTTTTTGCCAAATAAGAAGCAACTGGGGTTAAAACCATTGCTTCAATGACTGGACATCATAGCTTCTTAGAAAGGAAGTCAGAGAAGGGGGTATCTCCCCCCGCCACCACACACCATGGCTTCTTGCCTACAGACTCAGCTGTCAGTCTTGACGGATGACACACACGGCTGTAGGAGTGGGTGCCAAGGGTAAGCCCATGGTTAAGGCAGCAAAGTAATTTGTGGTACTGAGAAGCCCCCGTCCGTGAGGCTGCTGTGAGGTCTGAGCTGGGAGCAGGTGCTTGAGTTCTAGCCAGTGAGGGTTATCAGGGACTTGTGGTTCCCCTGCCTGTTATGTCTTTGTACATCGAAAGAAACAGGAGGGCTCTGGAGAGAGAGCCGAGCCGTGTTCAAGGTCACTCTCCTATTCTGTGTCCCACTCTCACCCTTGGCTGTTAGCTATTAACCCTTCATGGTGTACCTGTTTCCTATGGGATGCCCTATTCTAATAAAAATATCAAGGTATAAAGATTCTGTTGGGAGACCGGCTCTGTTGCAGGGTGCCTTGCTAGCGTGCTTACGTGGAAGCAACCGGGCATCCTGCAATGGCAGCCTGTCTGGCAGAAGAAGGGAGAGAAGGTCAGAGAACTTGCTGCTCCTGAAGACACAGCTGGTCAGGAGGGAGGAGGCTTGGGCCTTGAAAATAAATTGTGGTGACTTGTGTCTCTATCGGGGCGGTCGGGATGGTTGAATTTTAACAAAGCCCACCTCAAGCATGGCTTCCCTGGCACACTGAGGGGAAGGGCATCACAGGACCCAAGAGGGCAGAGTCATTAGCTGATGTGCAGTGTGCGTTAGCTCCCTCTTCACCGACTGATTGAGAGGAACCCAGAATGGGCCAGCCCCGCTGAGGGGAGCAGGTGAGACAAACCAGAGCATAGTGTTCCCAGTGTGGGGAGTCTCCCCCAGACACCCAGGATCAGCAGATGCAAAAGCAAAATCCGCCAACC
The DNA here is from genome assembly GCF_011064425.1 of Rattus rattus. Lineage (NCBI taxonomy): Eukaryota > Metazoa > Chordata > Mammalia > Rodentia > Muridae > Rattus > Rattus rattus. The sequence goes on along the minus strand of NC_046168.1, from coordinate 57,990,054 downwards.
ACACAGAGCTCAGGGCTAAAAGAAGCTTCCGACGTTGTTTACTCTGACCCCTCACTTGTACGGCCGGAGTTTTAGCTGCAGTCATGGGTCAGAGCCATTAACTAGGAACTCGATTCCTCCACCCCCAACACCATCTCAGGCCATGGGTCTTTCTGGACCTTTCTGCCTCTCCTAACACTAATAGCAGTCTCCTGACCACAGTGGAGAAAGACAGACCCTGTGGAACCCTGTGTGCACCCTTGAGGATCCCACGGGTCACTGGGCGCAGCCTTTCCAGGCAAACATACCTTGTGGGAGTAATGCTGGTCCGCGATTCTGGCCAGCCCGAAATCCCCGATCTTCAGCACGAGGTCCTCCGTGCTGATGAAAATGTTGGCGGGCTTCAGGTCCCTGTGCAACACGTTGGCAGAGTGGATGTACTTGAGCCCACGCAGCAGCTGGTACATGAACAGCTTAGCGTGCTCCTCGGTCAGCGTGCCCTGCTCTAGCAGGCACGCCAGGTCAGTCTCCATGTACTCTTGGACAATATAAGCCACGCTGAACTTAAAGAGCTCGCCCTGCAGATCGCTACCCTTGGGTCCCAGTACCTCGTACACTTTGACGATGTTGTCGTGGTCCAGGCGCCGGATGATTTTGATCTCTCGGAGCGCGTGCTTCATGCTTCGGGCGTCGCTCAGCACGATCTTCTTCACGGCTACCTTCCGGCAAGCCCTGCTGTCCGTAGCCGACAGCACCAGCCCGTTGACCCCGAAGCCGAGGGGTTGGAAGTCAGTGAAGCGCCCGCCAAGGTCGTACCCGTAGACACTGGCGATGCAGTCACCTTTCTCTGCCATTGCTGCCTCAGTGGTCTGGGGCTGGCTGTAAAACGCAGGGGCAGTCGGGAAAGGCCAAGTTCCAGCTAGTGGCTTCCCCAGCACACCTCATTCTGTCAGATCTCACAACTGAGGGATGCTTTGGCTCCTGGTGAGGTCACTGCTGTCAGCTCTCCGGGACAGGAAGGGCTGCAAGTCCTTGCTCACCGACCTGCTCAGCTGGATGCTGCAAAGGTTCTTACCTGCACTGGGAGGGTTTGCCACCGACTCCTGTGCTTCAAGAGCCCTCCTAGATGCTTAAAATGGTTCATGCTTCTTCTAGATCCGGCATTATTAGGAGGAGAAGCCCGAATCATTATCTTGTATCTCCATGGATCTCACAGTAAAGTATGAGGCAACTTTGAATCCTTCTGTGTGGGCTCAAGTGCAGGCGCTGTTTTCTGAGCTGTGGCTGCTTTGACTTAAGTGGGTCCAAAGCTTAATCGGATCACAGCCTCCCTCTGGGCTGCGAGCAGTAAGAGGGGATGCAGGTAATGGATTCTAGAAGGTTCTAGGGGCTTCTTCTCTCTAGTTCATCTTCCCACAAGTTTCTTTTAGATTCCAAAACCCCAACCAGTCTGGTGGGAAAAGAGCTGGGCAAAGCCACCCTCTCACGAGCTCTGCAGTTACAGTTGCTGTCCCAAGTCCAAAAAGAACTCAGCTGCCTGGCCAGGACCTTCCAGAGGCTTTGGAGGAGAGGACATCCTCTTCACCCACGTATCCGCAGCACCTTGACAGAGAATGCTCGGCCAGACGCAGTAGGGCCTCGGGGATGCAGCGTCTTTCAGACAGTCCCCTTCCCTGTCAAAGAAACAGTGCTGGGTAAATTTCCACGCTCTGGCTTCCAACACCTTCCCACTCGCATCTTTTGTTAACTAGCCCAAGTGTTATTTGATCTGTCCAGCCAGCTGAAACGCTGCTTGCTCTGGGGATTCCAGCTCTGCGGCTCAACCTCCCTCATGCTGCGTGCAGCAGTGCCCTCCCTGGCAGAGGAGAAAGACGGGGCGATTTGATAAGCCCATCAGACAGTGTGCTTTTATGTCAGTGCTTCCCCCACCCCTGGGGCTAACGTGTGCAGAGCCATCCCTTCTGACCTTTGCAAAATTAATCTGTTATGCTTTCCAGACACACACACACACACACACACACACACACACACACACACACACACACACACACACACGCACACGCACACCAGCACTAGCTAAGAAGGCTGAGAGTCAAGAGGAACTAGTTACAGATGAAAACGAGGACTCGGGAATCTTGTCTTCCCACGAGGGTCCTTTCTTTATTTTGCAAACGCCTTTGAATATTTTAAGAGAAAATTCACCTCAGGCTGAGATGGAATAGCATTTGTATTCTTTGCTTTCCGAGTAGGGAGCAGAAACACACAAACAGTACTACAAGAAAACTCTCCTGCCACTCACAGACAAGGAGCCATCCGCCCAAAGCCAGTACTAGACCCGGGCCAACGTGGCAAGCCCTGTTCTTTTTATGTCAGAGCCACTGGGGATCTAACTGCTTAAAGAAGTTGGCCACATCCGTATTTGACTATTCTCTGGTGGCTGCTAACTCAAACGGCAGGTATAGGATATTAGGTGGTGAAGGGAAAGATCTACAAATCCTAGCCCGGTCAACTAAGAACTCTGAAGTAAGGCAACACGGTGACGTCAAGAGTGTGGCGTGCTTCCCAAGTGGACAACGCTCGTGGCTACACAGGGAGAGAACTTTGTACCCAGCACAGAGGGGATCTGGCCAGGCTTCTTAATTCCCACCCCATCTGTCTGAAGTCTTGTCACAGCGCAGGGCCCCATGCGAGTACACGTTCCCGTCTGGACTCTGTATGACTCTACAGGGAATAGATGAAGCAAAGCAACCATGAGCTTAATGCTCTGAAATTTATAGTGTGTGTGTGTGTGTGTGTGTGTGTGTGTGTGTGTGAGAGTGAGTGTGTGCATGTGCATGAGAGTGAGTGAGTGTGTATGAGCATGTGAATGTGTGTGTGCATGTGTGCATGTGCATGAGTGTGTGTGTGTGAGCATGTGAATGTGTGTGTATGAGTGTGTATGAGTGTGTGTGTGCATGTGTGTGTGTGTATGTCTGTGTGGGTATGAGAGTATGTGTGCATGTGTGTGTGTGTGTGTATGTGTTGTGTGTGTGTGTGTGTGTATGTGTGTGCATGTGTGAGTGTGTGTGCGTGTGTGTGTGTGTGTGTGTGTGTGTGTGTGTGTGTGTGTGTGTGTGTGTGTGTGTGTGTGGGTGGGTGTGTGTGTGTGTGAGTGTGTGGGTGTGTGTGTGTTTGTGTGTGTGGATGAGGGTGTGTGAGTGTGGTGTGAGTGAGTGTGTGTGTGAGCATGTGAATGTGTGTGTATGTGTGTGCATGTGCACGAGTGAGTGTGAGTGTGTGTGTGAGCATGTGAATGTGTGTGTATGAGTGTGTACATGTGTGATTGTGTGTGTATGCATGTGTGGCAGGGACCTTCACCTAATGAATAAAGATTTCAGGGACCAATCACTAGGGGAGGAGGGGGACTTCCAGTTAGAGGAGGGAAGAGAGGAGGAGAGAAGGGACCTGTGGCTTTTTGGGATGGAGAGAGAGCAGGGGTGGGAGATGTAACAAACTAGAGGGTCCCGATTAGATGGAGGATCCTCCAGGATCCACCACCAGAGGACTTAATTTAGTATGGCTCACTAATTAGGATGTTAGTCGTTGTGCGGCGATTAAGTTACCTGTTGATTCTGAACTAAGTTTGTGTGGTGTTTTCCTTTACGTGGTGACTCAACTGGGTTCCAGAGAGAGAGGGTAAGGGCACCCCAGTCAGTCGTGGAGTTTGGATGTATGGAGCTGGCATGGTGGCGACCCACCATGGGAACTTAGCGAATCGGGGTAGTTTTCGATTGCTCTGGACCAGAGTCTGTTGAGATGAGAACGGTCCACCAGCGCCATGTGGGAGCCCGCTGTAGTGTGTGAGACGGTGACCCCGTTTTAATTACTTCATGCAACCTGTGTGTGTATGAGTGTGTGAGAGTGAGTGTGTGTGTGAGTGTTTGTGTGTGTGGCATACGAATGATCAACTGTATCCTGGAAGCTGTTAAGTTGGTCTCAGGTGCCTTCTTCAATATCTTCTCTGCCTTAGTCTCTGAGACATAGTCTCTCACTGTTCCTAGAACTCCCCGATTTGGCTGGACTGGCCAGCCAGTAGGCCCTGGGGAGCCTGACTCTATTCCCATAGCTCTGGGGTGACAGGCTTTTATATGGCTGCTGGGGAGTTGACTTAAGTTCTCATGCTGTGTGGCAAGCACATCATTGAATGTGCCATCTCCCAAGTTGTGCAGTTTCCCCCTGCCCTATCCCCTCTGAGGATTTCTGAACAAGGAAATTTGTCAAGGCTCTGGAACATAGTAAGTGCTTGGTTCTACTGAAGTCAACTGTCTTGACTGCTGTCCAGCTGTCCCTCACATCTGAATGAAGATGGTCTGACTCTTTTGATAGCCTGTCAGATTTACAGCGGTTCCCCTCTGAAGCTTTTATTGGGCCCAGAGGCGAAACAATCATAGACTTAACAAAACTTCAGACTTGGGAACAGTCTGAGTGAACCGGTCCCATTGTCCTCAATGGCAGACAGTATTGTCCTTCCAGGCTCATGTGACTAAGAGTCACTATCAGCCTTTATTGGGTTGGGCCAGATTTCTAAGTATTCTATTAAGCAACTCCATTAGAGACTGACTCCTGCCCCCTGTGTCCCCCAAGTGCTAAGAGCATGCCCTCCGAGGCTGCTTCTGACCCAAGTTCTCACTTCTCAGGTGAAGGGCTCTGATGCTTTGCGAGTGCTGGCCTCGTGGTGCCAGCACAGAGAGCGACACTTGGTGAAGGGAACACTCTTCACTTGGCGTGCAGATGCCGGAGCCACCTAGGGAGGGTGCTGAGACACACACAGTGCCACAGTCTGTGTGCAGTAAAGACCTCATGACGTCTAACTCAGGGAGCTCAGCCTACAGGGACACACGGGTGCACGTGCATGCGTGTGTGCACCCGCAGCCCGCTCTGGCAGCCAGGCCAGATGACTCCACCTGAGCTGGAGTTTCTTGCAGTTCCGCGTGTTTGGTCCCCAAAGGTACTGCAGAGGGAGCTAATTACATAGATCTCTCTTGGAGGAGAGATGCCCAGGCTTCCTCCTCTTCCCAGCTCCTGCTGGGCGGCAAACAGATTGAAATGTCTCAAAGGAAGAGTTGTCTGGCCATTGGAGCTGCAATGCAGATCATCTGTGAATAATTAAGGACTTCATTTATTTTTAAATCCTTTCCTCTTCCTGCCCACTGTGGGAGGGACTTATCTTCCTGGTGTCTGGGTCCCACTCTTTCTCAGTGCTCAGTGAGAGGACGCAGGGAACATGTCCCCTTGGGGAGTTTCTACTCCACCAGCACCATCTTCCTCCGGGGTGTCTAAATGGACCTTTTTCATTCCCGTCTTGCTTCTTCGATGGTGCCTTTCAGGTCCCTTCCTGTGGAAGAGACTGTCCCCATTTTCGGCACTTTTCCCGGATGGTGCGTTGTTTGTCCCTGTGCGCTGTGAGAATGCAAGGCTCATAGGCTCTTTTTACCATAACCTCTAATCATGCAAAGCCCAGCGCTTGAACTTTGACCTCCGCAGCATCGTCTGTCACTCCAATACTCGCTACCTCTAAGAAGTTCCACAGCCTATGCAGGTGGCCTTCACCCAAGCATTCTGTCTCCACCTGCATTTCCTGTCACTCATCTGTCCCCAAACCGCTAACAGGTCTCAGTTCACTTATAGCGTAATATGCCAAGAGGCAGGGCTATCCCCCCTCCCCTCGCTCCCCATAGAGGGGCAGATGGTACTTAGATGTGTCCCCGGGTAGTAGAGTAGTTCAGCAGCAGAGACCGGTCATCTCCATGAGGAGGTGACAGCCCAGAGCTGTTCAGAATCCCAGAGATGATTTCAGACTAAGGACTTGGCATTCATGTAGGAGACAGAAAGGTTAACCTATTCGGCTGCGGTCAGACGACGGGCAGCAAGACAAATGTGGGTAGCTTTCCCAAGGGCAGCTTCTCCGGCAGGTCCACAGCAAACACCGTGATCAACACAAGGAATAAAAACCACAAGCCTAGGCCTCCCCGAGAGTGGAACCCCAGCTTTCAATGGGTTTTTCACAGACGGCTTCTCAGAACTCCAGTGAGTTATTCTCAGTTATTCTCTCGCTACATAGCCTTTTAACAGATGGCGGCAAACCAGAGGTGAGGTGGCGTGTGCCACCTGTCCCATTCTGGGATCCCTGGGGCTCTGGTTTACAAATGGGCTTTGGAAAAAATCTAAATTTAGATTCGCCCCTCTGCCTGCCCAGCGCCTCCCAAACCTCATGCTGTTGACCTCAGCAGGAAACAGTCTCCCGCGAGACACTGACATTTCTCAGCTGCTGCCTCCTTCCTTCTCCCAGACACCCCAAAAACCTGCAGTCACTTCTTGGATGAGGCTGTAGGCTGCACAGTGTCAGGTGAAAGCATTCATGCCACACCTGGGGCCTGACTGAGTCCAGGGTTCATGAGTGAAGATCAGTAAGCCATTTCTATAAAGGACCAGAGTCACGTTTCTGTGGTCCGGCTTCCTTCAGGTGAGCTGACTACTCATGGAGGTTCTGACCAGTGTCACTTCTAGCTGACAGTGACTACCTACCCAGGTCACTATTGCCTCCTCATGTGAATAGAAGACACATGAGGTTCAACCACGGAGAAGCTGTCTCTAATTCAGCCTTCCCAGTCTCAGTACTGTGGACATTTGGATCCACGTCATTGTCCAAAGGGCCCCTCCTGAGCTCTGGCCTCTGTCCACTCCACGCCAGGAATACTCTGTAGTGTCTCCAAACACTGACCATCAGGTCAGCTCAGTTGAGTGGCTGGTCTACTGGGAGGTTTCACCAGAGACAGGTTAGCGTTGAAGAGGTCAGCTGGTACTTGACTGAGTGTCTCTCGCAGGGTGTCAGCCATCCTTCCTGACAAGCCTGGAGTCCCCTGAAGGCTCACTAAGTTATTCTCTACCAGAATCACCAATGTGCTCTACATGGGTCTTGCTCACGGTCTGCAGCTCGCTCTTTGTTCAGTGGGGCAATTATTACTGTGTGTACGTGTGCACAACGTCATGTGACTGTGGGCACAGGTGTCGTGAAGGCCAGCCAACTTTGTGGAGCTGGTTCTCCCCTTCCGCCTTTCTGTGGGATATGCAGATTGAACTCAGGCCGTCAGATGTGTATAGCAAGAACCTTCAAGCACTGGGCCATTTTACCAGCCCTCCCATAAGGTGAATCCCATCGTGTGCGAATGGTACTCCCTAGTTGCCAAAGCCGCCTCACACAGTCCCTAAAATCCTAGAGGGCGACCGTACTTCTCGAACCTGCACCCAACTGAAAACCCTGAGTCTAGACAGATGTAATCTGAGGGCAGACATTGACACCAGATGATCACAGGAACAATTCCTGAGAAGTAAGCTTTCAATTAAAGCTTTCTGGGGTGGAGATCTGGGGGGAAAACTTCCTCCCCAAGGAGCAAGAAACCCTACCTCCTGCCTGGGGACATAGTTGTAGAGAAATCAATGTCGATGTAATTGATGTAATGTCGATCTGAGATGCTGTGCAGAAAAGCTGGGAGACCAAACCCAGCACACTAGAAGTGGCAGAGATGCAGCCGCGCTTTTTGACAACCGTGAGTAACTGAACCACACCTACAGGTACCCAACTCCAGTCTTCCAGTCAAGAGAGATGGTCACGTCTATGAACCCACTCTGATGGCAGACACTTAGTGTCCCTGGGATGCAGCCATATCATCTGCGATGGCCTGCAGTTCCCTTGTCAAGTGTCTTAAGAACATGCTCTTGGGGGCTGGAGACATGACTCAGCGGTTAAGAACACTGGCTGTTCTTCCAGAGGTCCTGAGTTCAATTCCCAGCAACCACATGGTGGCTCACAACCATCTGTAATGAGATCTAATGCCCTCTACTGGCATGCAGGTGTACATGCAGATAGAGCACTCATAGACATTAATCAATCAATCAATTACTTAATTTTTAAAGAGGACATGTTCCTGGGGACCCCAAGGAAGGAGATGAAGACCCCTGGTGTCTTTCTCTCTCCAAGTAGGAGTTAATAAAGCAACAGAGGGCTTTAAATAAAATGGTTTGCTTGAGGAACATCAGACCTGTGGTAAATGGAGGCCACCTTCCATAAGAGAACATATTGGAGCCTACAGGTTTTGTTTACTTTATTATTATTATTATTATTATTATTATTATTATTATTATTATTATTTGTAGTGGTGGTGGTAGGCTGTTTTTTTGTTCGTTTGTTTGTTTGTTTTGAGACAGGGTCTCACTATGCAGCTCTAGCTGCCTTGGAACTCACTAGGTAGACTAGGCTGGCTTCAAACTCAGGTACCCACCTACCTCAGCTTCCCAAGTGCTGAGAGTAAAGGTGTGTGACCTCAAGCCTGGCTTCACTTCCTTTCTAGGACACTGTATAACCATCCAAGAGAACGAAGACCTCCCAGGATTTTCAACACGCTGAAATAGCAGGCAGAGAAACGTTGGTTCTTCATGGAAGGTCCAGTCCCAACCTGGGGAAACTGAGGAAAGCAGATGACCTGGGTTCCCATATATGAAGTGTGGTGCTTGTCTCCATGGGAACAGTGCCAGCTGCATAGAGACACCTGCTCAGCCTGAGACTGGGAATAAGGCTTGTCAGGGGGGTGGTGTATGTTGTAATGATTCAATCCTGACTTTGCACGACTCCTGCATGTAAACTTTTGCTGTGTAAAGTTAAAAGTTCCTGCTTTCCCTCTGTGAAGGAAGGAGATCAAGGAGAGTAGAAACTGGGGTTACTTTCTTTGGGAGGAGAAGGGATGACATGGGGTCTTGTGATGTGGCCCAAGCCGTCCTGGAACTCATAATCCTCTGACTTTCAGCTTGAGTGCATGAGGTGCATGCCACATGTCCGTCTGAAGACGGTAGCGTCCTTTGGGGTCTCACTCAGCACAAAGGTGACTTTGGCAGCTGGTGGGTGAGGTCCGTTTGTGGCTGGCTTTGTTGGGCTATATTCTGAAGGGAAACCAGAGCACCCAGACACTCAATTTTGGAAGGCTGTGCCCCCCTCTTTAATCCCTTGGGGTCCCCATTGCCTCTTCTAAGTTGGGAGCTTACTCTCTGAGAGCCCACGTGTACCCCACAATCCTGGGAAGGAGGCCCAGAGTTTGCACCTGATCTTTCCTTCCAAACTTGGGGGATCTACAACAGGATCTCATCCTCCCCACCCGGAGCCCAGGGTAAGGATGTGCAAAGGCTATGGTGACCACAGAGTCTGAATTGCCTTGGCTTTCTTTTTAATCAGAAAAGGCAAATTCATCTTTGTGCTCCACGGACTCCAGCGCACGCCTGTGGCAGACACTGCCAATCCTTACGCTTCTTCCTTTTCCGTGAGCCAGGAAAACCAGAATCTTTCTCCAACGCACCCCACTGACAACAAACACCTCTGCCCGTTGCTAGAGCTGGAGCTCAGATAGAGCTCTCTGCACCCTGACTGTGACCCCTCCTGGATGCTCCCATCACTGTGACAAGCCCCTTCTTCATTCCTGCGACCATCTCTGTTTTGCTCCCGGACACCCAGTTCAGCCCACCGAGCGCTTAGTGACAGTCCGTTAGGCGCTGGCGTGACGATCCCGTACCGTCTACAACGCCCGACTTGACGCTTCACACAAAGAGGAGGCGGCACCGGTGTCTCACTAATGAGACTTCACAGCACACAGCACATGTCTGGTGAAGAGGGGGCTGTGTGGGTACAGCCTACCACGTCCTGTCAAATTGAAGAGGGAGAAACTGACTTTCTATGGCCAGAGTGCAAAGTGGCCCAGGAAACTCCAGCACGTTCTGTCAGTACGGGGCTCCTTGTCCTTGCCCGAGTCACTTGGGAATCAACTTGGGGACCTTCCTAAGCACATCCCCACTCTTGAGGTCCACTTAGCAGCCATATAAGATACTTTTTTTTTAAAAAAAAATCTTTTTAGATTTTATTTCATGTGTGAGTGTCTTGCCTGAGTTTCTGTATAGGCAGCAACATGTGCCTGGTGCCCTCAGAAGTCACAAGGGTGGGATTCCCTGGGACTGAACCATCATGTGGGTGTTGGGAACTGAACCTGGGTCCTCTGTGAGAGCAAGTGTTCTTAGCCACAACTCTCTTCTGCCCTACAAGACGCCCTGCAATCTGATGGCCACATTCTGCTCTCTGCCTCATCCTTAAACACGTCATCCCTGGTGCCAGGAAGCTTCCCTTCCTATCTCCCCCCGGCTCTTTTCATGCACCCCTTGCGTCTAAGCTTTAACTAGCCCCCCTCCATGAGGCCTTCCCAGGTGTCCCTGGTGTCCCAGGTGTCCCCTGTTAACCTAGCTATCTTCTCAGGCCGGGTGCCCATCATCCCGTCTCCAGTCAGCTTTCTCTGGTTCTGCTTTAGTAGGTGGTGTCCAGGGTTGGCTGGAAGCTCGGTATGGGAGGGTGGGAGCATTCTGAGAAGCATCCTACCCCACGGTTAATTCAAACCTCCTTCCCACAGGGGCTGCAGGCACACACGAGAACGTGTCAGACCTTACCCGAGTCACTTGCCTTTAAATTTCAGAGATGTCCCACCAGTCACACTCACTGCCCAGCTAATGCATGCGCATGGCTGCCCTGCTCTTCCCTCAGAGCCTAATCATCTACAGGGGTGCACTCAGAGGCCAAAGGAAGCGTTTCCAGAGCAGGTGAAGCGACTTTTCCCAGCAACTACATCTGCATTTTGACAGCTTGAGTAAGAACGCAGCAATCTGTAGGCCATCCAGGGATCTCACTGTTGAGTGAAGCTGGGGGGCTGGGCCCAGGAGGCCTGGATTCTAGTGCTGTGCTACCTGGGAGCTCTCCACGGTCTTTGGGGGAAGGGAAACAACCACTTAACCCCACCTATTCCCAAGAAGAATAAGGCCATCATCCCCAAGAAGAATGCACAACTCAGTGTATCAACTCTCAAACCTTCCACAGGAACCCACACTGGGCTCCAGGGTCAGGGTCACCCTTTCTGGTGACTTAGTCAAATGGCAACAGCCCTCTAACGCTTGAGGCCTTCAGAAGCTGCCTCCTGAACCCCTGAACTTGCTTTGAATCTCGTTGGGAAGGGGGGATGGAGGGGAGGAGCCGGAAGGCTCTTCAGAACATATTACCAGTTATCTCTCATCTCTCTCCCAGCACACGGAGACACCCAGCTGCGGTGACAAAGAGAAAGGAGTCTACTGGGAAGCTTGTCCACAAGCGTTCGCACCCTGTACCCTGCCACCACACACTCAACACCCACTCTCCTGCCTTTTTCTGTGAGCATCCTTCGTGCAAAAGGTTTTAAAACTAGAGAGTCAGAACTGTGTGTCGGAGAAAGCCGGACAGGGACTTGAACCTGTGCACGGTCTCATTTTGCTTCTCGCTCTATCAGGAGATGCCAAGGAACATCACGGGTCTCCTGGGGTGGTGTGAACCTGGAAAGGCACGGCACACACACACACACACACACACACACACGCACACACACACGCACGTGCCTCTTGGTCTCAACAGTCAGGACCCCTTGGCCAGTCACTCCAATGAGGAGCCCCAGGACAGGAAACCAAGGCAAACATGATTGAAGGGAAGAGTGCGTGAGCCAGGAACACAGCAAACGGACCACAGAGTGAGCAGTGGCCTGGTGACCGCGGCTGCTTCCTAGGACAATCAGCTGAAGAACAGTGTCCGCGTGACGCCGGTTTCCCACCAGCAGCTGCGTTTGTTTTTCTCCGCTCATCTTGGCTTTCTTGAAGGAAGCTGATACCTAAGTGCGGGTGATTCATTCCAAGTACAGTAGGAGCGAGACCTTGCCACAGACGGGTGGGGAAGCCGAGGCTCGGAGAAGGGAAAGGACTCTCCCTAGGTAGTGTGTGATTTTTTTTCCTGGGGAGACCTGAACATTTGAACATCTCTCTATTCATCTCAGGGCACGCATGGCAGATGGACAGCTCTGCCCAAGTCTAGATGGTGACCCAGTGGATAATCAGTGACTCAAAGAGGCATCACCATAAAGACCAGCCTCACCTAGGCGAAGGCTCACTGAAGCTTCATCTCTAGAGCACCCTGCTCCGCCAGCTCTCGGCTCCCGGCCGCGAACACGCTCAACGGTTGTTGGCTATTTATGTAACCCTGGAAACAGGCCTTGACACTTCCAAGTCTAGGAGGCTGGCTCCAAACTCCAGGAGGGAATGCCTCCATTCTGAGGAAACAGCCACCATCATTAGAATGGCAGGCCCTGACTCTGCACAGCTGCCTATCAGGAGAGCAGCCCCATCCAGGCACCCCTTGACCACTGGATGACCATAACTGACAGGGTCCTGAGACGATGTGTGGGGCTGGTACCCAGCACTGTATTTGGCACCCGGATCAGGGGCAGGGTCTGATGGTTCAAATTAGCTCCACATCAATTGAGTCTGAGGAGAGCCTGGTAGGAAAAGGCTCTCTCCTTCCTTCAGGTATAATCAAGACAGTGAGTGACTCAGAGGGATGGACCCATCCACAGGAATCTACCCACTCAGAGTCCTGGTGACAGAAACCAGAGTGCAGGCCTGGTTAAGAGGATCAGCCAGTGGGGAGAGAGAACAGGGATCAGAGAGGGAAGATTGGGATTGGGAGGGAAGACTGTGGAAGCCTCACTTCCACACCCGAGACAGATGTCTCCCTTCCTGCATTACTCAAATGCCGCTAGCACCTGCTTCATACCACCATCCCCACTCCCCCCCCTCACGAGTTTCTGCTGCACACTGATGAAGAGCTCATTACAAAGGACGCTGAAACACTGGCGAAGCTGGCAGCAGCATCATCCATGTGAACTCAATCTGAATAGCGGGTTCCCACCATCATATGGAAGGAGTATGGGGTGGGTCTGGTACCCGGGCCCAGGTGGTTTTTCAGCTACTGAAGGGGAAAGTCTGGGTAGCGGTGGGCAGGAAGGTGACATGTTCTCTTCACCCCTTCCTGTCTACCTGTTCCATGAAAAGAACTCTGGGAGTTATCGGGTCCTGGAAACCAGCCTGAGCTAGCCAGGCTCTGTCTTTTCGATCTGATCCGAAGCCCTCACGAACCAGAAGGACAGGTGTGTCAGGTAGGGCAGGGGGTAGCCTAGGAAAGGTCACAGTCACCCCGGGTTGTATACAGACCCTACTTCCAAGCTGTCTTCACCAGTGCCATGGGAGCAGGAAGCTTGGGGTCTGAAGGAGAAGACACAGCAGTGGGCTTCTGCATTGTGACCAGAGCTGCACCCAGTCCAAGAAGCAAGCAGGGTCCGGTAGTGGTACGCCGTCAAAGAGGAGCGAGAAGCCACCTCTCCAGAGCTGGCTTGCCTTGGTTCCGCCTTGAGCAAGCTGAGTATAATTCTGCTCACTGGGGAACGCAGAGGAGACAGAGCCCCGAGTGAGTCGAAAGAAGGCCGCTTTTAGAACCAGGGTCCATTTTACCACTAGGTAAACAATTTTTCCTTTTGCTAACGATGCAAATTGTTTCTAGTCCTGAAGCTCAAATGGCAAAGTGGGATTTCAAATGTGGGCAGAAATAAAGACTCACGTTCCCCGTGGTTCCAGGGGCCAAATGTCCCCCTGCTCCTTTGAGCAGGAGCAAAGGCAGGGCTGTCTTAGTGCCTGTGCCTAGGACAGTGGACCTCATGTCACCTCACGTAGTTCCTCGGGTTGCAGTGGCCCCAGCCATAAAATTATTCTCATTGCCACTGCATAATTGTCATTTTGCTAGTTACGAATTGTAATGCAGATATTTTTGGAGATGGAGGTTTGCCAAAGGGGTCATAGCCCCATGGGTTGAGAACCTCTGGCCTGGGGCCGCTCTCAGCTTAGAGTTCTGTCTTTGTCTACCTCTGCCCAAGGCCTGGCTGTGTGGCCTCTCACAGGGCTGTGGCTGAGGGAGCCACAGGGCTAGAGTATGTCTCCACGTCGACTCTACTTATGCCACATCTTGTCGCCATGGCAGCGTCAGGGCAGAGAACGTTCTTTTCTTTTTCCTTGTGATGGAAACACTAGAATCAGTGGGATCCTCCAATGGGCACCTTTAGAATAAGCCCCACTGCTCTCTGCCATCTCCTGCTGCCGGTCACACTCCTCTCTCCTCCCGCTTTATTTCCAAACAGCGTCTGTCCTCACTCTTGACTGTAGCATTGTTTACGTAGCTCTCCACTGTAGTGGTTCAAGCCTGAGGTCCCCTCACGGTAGCCCCACTTAAACCTGCATCTGTGTTCTCCTCTACTCCAACTTCTCCATCCGTGAACGGCCTGGTCTGGAGAGAGCCTCCTTAGTTACCTTCCTAGAGACTGTGAAAGACTCTGTGCCCGGAGCTACCGCCACCTTTTCAGACTTGGTGTCTCCTTCTTGTTCAAGGCACACATGACAGCCAGCCCGCAGGCTTCTATCTCCCAGCTGGGTCTTCTTCCACTAGACAGAGAATCCCAAGAAAAGTGTAGTGGCCACTTCACCCCAATGTCCCCGGCTGTGCACAGCTCCCGGCATATTAAAAGGTGAAGCAGGGTAGGACTGGGGTGAGCATCTGAGAATAGAATATGCTTGCAAGAGGGCTCAGGGTAGTGGTTTTTGAAGGAGCATCTCTTGGAGGGTGTGATTAGACAGGGGAGACACAGTCAGGACATTGGAAGAGACCAGGAGGCCTGAGGGAGCAGTGTGAGAGCAGCCGAGAGTTGAGCAGCAAATGCAGAGGTGGATTTAGAGAAGACAGTAGAAGAGTGGCCAGTGGGTGTGTATGTGTGTGTGGGAGCTGACACGCGGTGTGCGTGTGAGAGAATGAGACTGTGGGTAGCAGGTCGTACAGGGCTGTGGGTCCAAAGCACAGACCATGAGTGCTCAGATGGAAGGAGATGGCTCGCCGTGGACCCCTGGTAACTGTACACTCCCTTGGGCATCACTTGCAGGCAGGACGTCAAACAGCACAGTTAGGAGCCCACTGAAGCAAAACCAAATCCAGAGGGCAGAGCCATCCTGAGCAGTTCCTGCTTTCTCTCTTCTCTGGCTCTCAGATCACAGACTGACAAACTCTGGATGCTAAATTCAGGTTGTTCCTGAGACTGAAGCCCAACATCCCCTGACTTTTCTATCTCCCTTCTCTGGGTGCAGCCACGGCACATGAAACCGCATAGTTCATGAACCTCCGAGTAAGCCCTCCACACAAATTGTTTTGTTCAGTTCTTCTGGAAGTCTCAGCTGCTGTAGACAGCTCTTTTATTGTTTGCTAACCCCGCAGATAGCAATAAAACTAAAATGAAAACAGATTTGCAAAGCAACTTTCCACTGTCCAGAGCACTTGCCCATGGTACTATTTAATATTTAATATTTTCATACAATATTTATTTAGCAGCCCTACGTCCCAGGCAGCAGGGATTCAGGTGCAGATAGAGCAGGCGTGGTCCTTAGCCCCATGAAACTTACAGTTCTGAGGCAGAGAGGCCAAGCTTGGCTGGGGCTCAACTGTGATGCAAGTCTGATTGGGGATCACGCAAAGCTGAGAGTCGAGGTAAGAAGAGGACCAATTACTTTGGGGAACAATGGCAGACTTCCTGAAGAGGTGACATTTAAGACTTAAAGAGTGAATCTGGGCTGAGAGGCGCTTGGGGCAGGATGTCAGTATCATGACCTTGAGAAGTAAGTCCGACACTGGAGGAATGGAGAAGTTTGGTGCGATGGATCTCGACAGACATCAGTGCATAAATGAGGTCAGCCTGGGGTGAGAGGAACCACTATTTGATTGTTTTAAGAGGGCCCCAACAAGGGGCAGCAACCTCCTCTCTCCTTTGAGAAGGAGGAGGTCTGATGTACCAGGAAGCTCTGGGGCAAGAGGCCACTGGAGGACCTATGGGTAGGCAGCCCTTGTGCAAGCCTCTATGGTTTCATCTCCGTCTTACAAATAGAGAAACTGAGGCTCACATTCGGAAAGCTAGAAAGGGGTGCAGCAGTCTGCTGACACTCACCAACTGGACCCTAACTACTCAGCTACTAGATAAATGCCCCGGTTTCTAGGGGATGTCCTGCCAGACAAACAATGTTCTAAATGACACGTCCAGCTGGTGAACGGTCAGGGCTTGTGCCTTTGGCATGAGACTGCTCTTCTCGTACCATTGTGAAACTGGGACAGCAATCAGATCTTAAATAGAGAGGTTACTGGCTACCACAACCAGAGGGAAGGGGCTACACTGTCGGTGCACCACTACACAAGGCGCTTAATAATCACACACGGTCTGTCGCAGATACCCACGTTCCTAGCTTTCCAACACCAATCTAGCAGTACCATCTCTCTGAGGCTGGAGCACGAGTGTTGCACGAGAGTTTTCAGGGCCATTTTTGAGGCGCACTCCCCCCACCTTTGGCATTCATTTCCCCCCTCTTTGATGGAATTGCTTTAATACCTAGGCAGCTTCCTTACCTGCCTGAAGCCTGTTGGGAGCTGTGTCTAGCTTCCACCACTCCCACCTGTTCTTTCCCGGCCAGCAGATCTCTGATCTCTCCCCTAGCGACTGACAATTCCCCTCTGTGACTCCGTCACCAGATTTTATGTAGATATTTGGCCTCGGCAGGGCTCCAGAAGAGGACAGGGAGTGAGAATGGGAGACAGTGTAAAGGGACCTACCAGCCTGGTTCCGGGGTGCCTTCTGCTCTTTTTTCTCCTGACAAAACCCCCTCTAGCTCCTTTTCAAACAAGCCCTCTCTTCCTTTTTTCCTAACCTTGGTAAGATTTCAGTCCAACTGTCTACACCGACACATAATTCCCACTCTAGTTCTAACTATGAAAATCTATATCCTGGTGATGAAAGGCTGAACATCACGTGTGCTATTTGGAGATGTTGTCTCTGGCAACTTAAAAGATTGCGTCTTCGGAGCGGGAGAGACGGCTCCGAGGTTAAGGGTTCTACTGACTGCTCTTCCAGGGGACCCCGGTTCAATGTGCAACACCCACATGGCAGCTCACAATGGTCTGTAACTCCAGTTCCAGGGAATCTGACACCCTCATACATACAGGCAAAACACCAATGCACAAAAAAGCCAAAAAGGAGAACTGGATAGTGGTGGTACACACTTTTAATTCCAGCACTCAGGAGACAGAGGTCGGTGGATCTCTGAGTTCAAGGCCAACCAGGTCTATAGAGAGAATTCTAGGACAAGTCAGGGCTACACAGAGAAACCCTATCTTGAAAAACCAACTAACAAAATAAATAAATATCATTAAAATTTAGTAATAATAAAAGACTATATCCTGAGCTTCAGGAGAAAGAAAGGGAAGATCCAGGAGCCCTTGAAGAGACTTGAGTAGAGGATGATGTGACAGGAGTACTGAGTACGCCGGCCCCTGGAGTGCTGCAGCACACTTTCCCCTCGCCAGGCCACCTGAGGTATCAGCTAGCACATCACACCCGTTTGGAGCTCTCCTGATCCATAGACAAGTGTGACTTTGTTCTGGGGCATCTTCGCCACTCAGCGCTTGCAATCTGACAGCCACCTTTCGTGCTCCCACTCCACACACCTCCTACATGACCAACGAACGGCAGCTCTCCCGCCTGCCTCCCCCAACGTGCTCAGGTGCTGTTTCCAGAGGAGGCTGTTACCAAGGCAACACAACACGGGCATCCCCCGGCACGATCGAGTTCTGCCACCTTCTTCCTTCTTCACACCACACGCAAAGTTAGCCAAGCCAAGTCTCCGCTGTGCAGAGATCCCCAGTCTTGGGGACGGTCCTACTGAACAGCAGTTCGGAAGGTGGATACAGGGCACAGATGAGCTGTGGCTGGTTGGGCATTGGTCACCCTTCCACCCAGCCACGGGCGTCTAATCCATGTTAACTCTCAGCCGTGGCGGGAAATGATCACAGTCCACGCTTCAGAAAGGCACGAGTTCAGAATCTTGGTCCAGAGTGCAGTCTGGTCAGTTGACGCAGGGTGCAAGACCAGCTGGGGTGATACTGTCAGCTCCATAACACACAGAGGCCCAGGCTGGGGCCAGCAAGTGTACGAGGGGAAGATGGGAGAATTCCTCACAGCTGGTATTAATGCACCGCACCTCCCTTCCCAACCACTGGCCTCTCTGAGGAGAAAAGGAGACATTTCCTCCCTCCTCCCGCCCCCGCCATGTTCTCTAAACCCCAGGTGGAAGGCAGGAGTTGTTCTGAGTTGAGTTGTGCTGAGCAAGAAGAGAGGGGAGGAAATGTAGAGAGAAGTGACTTTTAGAAAAAATTCAGTGGCTAGGGAGATGGTTCCGTCAGTAAGGTCAGGTTGGGCAAGCTCGAGGAGCTAGGATTGATCTTCCTTGTAGAAAGCTGGGCATCATGCACGTACATACAACTCCAGTGATCAGGAGGCAGAGATCCGTGTGTCTGTCTGCGTGACGGCCAGGGGAAGACATGAGACACATCAGCAGTCATCACTCTGAGGGCCATCCATCGCAGCATGTCTTGTAAGCAAGGAGAGAACATTCGGACCCAACTAGGCATCTGAGGCCACGCTGCCTCCCACGTCAACTGCTCTCACTTGAGCAAGGACCCAATATGATCCTTGGATGCACACTCTGCCCACGTGAGTTCTTTCCTGGAGCACGGGCCCCCGACCTGTTAATGCATAGCCCACAGGGCCTGCTGAGGCTCCTGCTTCAGTGGACCTGGGGTGAGACTCAAGATTCTGCATTCCTGAGTTCCTAGGTGAGGCCAGGGACAGACTTTAAGAACTGCTTTTTCAGGGGCCTTAATGAAGGAAGGAAGGATGGATGGGGTATGGGTTCAGACTCCCCTTTCCCAGGATATAGCATAAAAGGGAGTGTGGCTCAGTGGTGGAGCTTCCATGTGTTTCCATCCCAGGGACACATATGCACATACATGTATGCATGTGCATGCATACACACGTATACATATACAAACAATACATATGCATACACAGACACACACAGACACACACACACACACACACACACACACACACACACACACACACACACACACACACACCCCTTTCTTATCCCAAGAGCGCAAAGGCAGCTACCACCGTGACTGGATAATGCAGGCCTTTTGTCTCACTGTGAAGGTTCAAGTTTGAGGCTGGTTACCAATGGCCCCCATAATCTCCTACACAGTGTTAACCACAAGGGCTGCCTAGGCTTGAACCACTGTAGAGTTTGAGCCCAACTGCTACGGTCTCTACTGAGCCAGACTGCAGGCCAGATCTACAGCTCTGGGAGGTTCCTGGTAAACAAGGGTAATTGAAGAAGAGGATGCTTCCCTGGGTTTATATTGGGGGGTGAAACCGCTTGCCTTCACAAGCTTTGGATTTAGGCAATTTCTTGGAATTTTATCTCACTTGGTGTATCAGTGTGGCCATTTTATAAAGGCACAGGGAGCCAGTAGGACCCAGACACCAGCCAAGTTTTTTTTTTTTTCTAAGCCAAATTTAAAGCCAATACTTTGTAGTTTAATTTAGAATGATCAACTGAGCAGTCACCGAAGCCTTATTTCTTAAAATTCCCTCGGGTGGAACTCTTCAGTTTTTGTGCTTACCGCGTAGGCTGGCTTTTGGAGTCTTCAAGTAAATTTCCTCTTCCCAAATATACAATAATTTGTTTTCTCTGACAGGCAATAAGCAGCCACAGAGTGAAGAAAATAACTAGTAAATTCATTAATTAGGATTCTGTGTGCACTTCTGTGATGGTTAGCATTTGTTTAATATAATTATAAATCCCATCTAAAACCTCTTACTAAAACCATTAATGGTGTTCAGTACATGCTGCTACATTCGCAGAGCTATTTTGTTTTGTATGTAGAAAATGAATTTTGATATGATGTCATGTCTGAGGTGATCAGGTGTCAAAGCTGAACACTTTAAAATAACAAAATCTTACAGGAGACACACACACATATACATACATGTACATATGTACATGCACACACACTGAGGCAAATACTGAACCAAGCTACTAGAATACACTCACTTTTAACCATTTAATTATAAAATCTATCAATGAACGTGCTGGACCTTATTCATGTGCAGCACTTATGAGACAACTTCTACACATTACTGAGAAAATCCTTATCCACAAAGACTAGGTTATGACAAGTGTCATAGCAATTTAAAAAAAAAACATTTCACATTCAAAATCTAAGTTATCTTTAAGCCATAAGAGAAGGCAGCATAAACATCACGGATAGTTAAAAACCAAACAAGCATGTCAAAGGATCCAGTCAAAAACTGAGAACGGATGAACGTTGCTTGGGAAATCACTTCACAGAGAGACGACAATTTTTAGAGTTTAACTCGAATCTGCAGAACAACAAGGCACCTTTGAACGCAGACTGCAAACTACAGATCTGTGTGACTCCCTTCACAGAGTGGCTCAAGAAAGGTGGAGAGACCCGTCCAAATCCCAATGGAGACCGGTGACAACATGAGATTAGAGCTGGTGTTGCCCCATAAGATGCCAGCCTGCTTTGTATGCTCCAGGTTTCAGAGTTAGAGGGTGAAATGGAGAGGGAGAGGGGGAGGAGAAGAGGCAGAAAGGAAACAGAAGGTAGAAAAAAGGGGGAAGAGAAAGAAGAAAGGGGGGTGTTGACGTTGTTTGGGTACGGATGCCTTCAGGGACCAGGAATAGAGGGGTGATTTGTGATTTTAGGAGTCATAACTTCTAACTAAAACTCTCTCTGGGTTGACTCTCTGTGCATGCATGTGCATGTGCATGTGTCTGTGGTGTATTTGTGTATGTGCGTGTCTGTGATGTGTTTGTGTATGTGTGCATGTTTGTGTGTGTGGTGTGTTTGTGTATGTGTGTGATGTGTTTGTGTATGTGTGTGCATGTGTGTACGTGTGTATATATGGTGTGTTTGTGTATGTGCATGTGTGTGATGTGTTTGTGTATGTGCATGTGTGTGTGTGTGATGTGTTTATGTATGTGCATGTGTGTGTGTATGTATGTGTGTGATGTGTTTGTGTATGTTTGTGTGTGTGAGTGCATGGTGTGTCTGTGTATGTGCATGTGTGTGTATGTGTGTGATGTGTTTGTGTATGTTTGTGTGTGTGAGTGCATGGTGTGTTTGTGTATGTGCATGTGTGCATGTGTGTGTGTATGTGTGTGATGTGTTTGTGTATGTTTGTGTGTGTGAGTGCATGGTGCGTTTGTGTATGTGCATGTGTGTGTGTGTGTGCGTGTGTGTGTGTGTGATGTGTCTGTGTGTGTGTGTATGTGTGCACGCATCTTGCCAAGTAAGAAGTTTAGTAGATGCAGCATGGTGGCATGGGCCTTTATTGCCAGTGCTTTTAAGGGAGGAGTAGCAGGGATCTGAGCCAGCCTGAATCACACAGTGAGAGCCTACCTCAAAAGGAAAAGTGGGAACAGCCGAACATTAAGAATTCAGCCTTTCTCACTTTCCCTCATTCTCCCCCTGACAAAACACCAAGCTCACAAAGCCACTCCAGGGACAGCCATGGAGAAGAGCCTTCTGGGAGCCCAGGCTGTGTGTGAGAGGGGGATGACAGATCCCTGTCTTGGAACCCAGCTAGTCTGGCTCAGGTTTAAAGGTTTCTGCTTCTCTGGTTCACTCACGTTGGCAGTTGGCAAGCTTGGCACCGGCCCTCGGGGATCACTTCCCTTTCGTCAGGGCTGCTTACTTTTACACACAGGCCAGACTGCCCTGCCTTCTTGGTTCCTTTCCTCGGGTTTCTGAAACAGCAGGGTCATTTCAGGTCTGGGCGCCCGGGCACTCCCTCCAAATGGAGGAGGCAGTTGTGCCCTCCCTGTCTACCTGGTTACTTCAAGGTACTCCCAGATTGTGCCCCGAGCACCTTCCTCCCTGTTGAGGTCTGCAAGTGAACAGAGGTCTTGGGTCCTGGCTCTGCTGTCTCCTGATGTCACCCGGGTAGGCATCTCCGAGCCTCAGTTTCCAATTGGGAGCAAAGGGACTATTAAGTCGGCTTCCAGGGTGGTATAAAGGTTGAAGGTCAAGTACTAAGGACTGTGTGGGGTGCTGGCTGTGCCCAGGCACCAGGGCAATGGCGGCTGCTTATATTCTGTGGAGCCAATGTGCCGCTCGCTTTCAGTTCTTCCTTCCAGAACTGGCTTTCTCTGAAAGGCTCCCCCAGGTCTTCACGGGTGCCTTGTTAAAGCATCCCACGTCAGCAGTGCTCCCTTCTCTCAGTCTCTTGGCTACTTCTGCACGATTCACTAACCTGCTGTGCTATGGGAAGGTCTCCCAGAAAGGAAGGGAACACGGGAACCTACAGGGTGAGACGTAGCAGCATTTGGCATCCTTGACACCTGTTTGTTGCTATTTATTGAAAAAGTGCAGATGCCACCCCTCGCCAGCTGTAAGGGGAGAAAAGGCTGGCTTGACTGGAGGGTAAATCCACTCTTGAAAATCAAGCTAACATCCTTAGGTAAATATGCCGTGCAAGCTTAAAGGGCTGCCACGTATCATAATATTTTTCTAAGACTTCAAGGCATCCGACGTTAACTTGAGGACTGTAAACCATGCCATGAGCAATCTAAAATAGGGAAGAGCTTTTTCCCCCCACTCTAGAAATAGCTGCCAAACAGATCCCACTCCATGACACTCAAATGTTGTCAGCAGAGCTGCACACCCCACCGATGCCCAAGAATAGAAGGACGGGTATGAAGTTAAAAGTGGCATGGGGAGGGGACACAAGATGCTCCTAAAACCATATAAAACCCACTTGTCAGAGACTGAACCGCGTCTCCTGAGTTTCAGTCTAAGCCCCCAGCACCTTGGCTTGTGACTATATTTGGAGACAAGCGCTTTAAAGAAATAATTAAGGTAAAGTGGGGGTCGTTAGGGCAGATGTAATCCAACAAGATAAGAGTCCTTCAAGAAGAGGTAATATCACTGACAAGCAGCAGAGTAAGGGGTGGGCACAGGGGACCCGGAAAGATGGCTACGTACCAGCCGAGGTCAGGACTGTGGAAGAAACTACAACTGCTGGCTCAAACCTGTGAGAAAAAGAAATATAGCTCTTGCCCAGCTGCCTGGGCTATGAGGTTTTGCTGTACTGGTCCTAGCAGGCTTGCATGTAGGGAACAGGCCCATAGAACAGCCTGGCAGGCCACACAGCTAAGAGGCTAACATTTGACTTTGAATCCCGTTCTCTGTCCTCTACATGAGTTATTTAAGAGGGAGTGTTTGACGCCTCTAGTCCACCTCCATCCTTCTGTGTCAGAATTCTCTCTACCAGGGACCCAGTAGCCACTGGGTCTCAGGTTGGCCGTGTTCACTGTCCTTCCTGTCCTCTGTTGTGATGTCCTCAGCCTGTTTGTGGGAGCCTCTTCTTCCTACACAGCCTCCATTCCCGGGGACTCTACATATTGGTGCAGACTCCAGGCACCTATCACTTCCTGGAGGCCCCATCAACCTTTCCTCTTAGCTCAGCTCCATTCCTTTCTGTCACCCACTGGTCCACAGGAGTGCTCTCACTAGGGAACCCAGAGTCACCATACCTGTACCAAGAGAGGGCAATGGCAACCAATGAATCAAACACCCACCCAACAGAGACAGGAAGATCAACAGCAAGAAACACCACAGACATCACAGCTCCAGATGCCCAAATGCCAATATGAAAGCCCGACTGTGTTGCCGAAGACCCTGAGAAATGCAATGTAGCAGAAATACAAGACGAGATTTTAAGATAGTAACTATGAATATGTTCAGGAGGATGTGAATAAATCCCTTAATGGAATCTGTGAAAATCCGGTTTAATGAAATAATGAAAACCATCAAGACGTAAAAGTGAAATGAGCAAAGAAAATCAATAAAGAAAACACAAACGAAAATAAAATGGGAAACAAGATATTTTGGGTGTCAAATAAAATCCTCAGAGGTAAGCATCACAAAAGATTATAAGGCATGGAGGAGAGAAACTCCAGTGTTGAAGACAAGGTAACATTAAAGAAAATTTCTTTAATTAAAGAAAATGTTACATCTAAAAAAAAATATCCAGGAACAAAATATCCAGGAAATCTGGGCCACTAAAGACCAAATCTACGAGAGTAGGGCAAAAGAAGCACATAAAACACCAATTACATAGGACCGGAAAAGAAATTCCACACAACACAAACTTCTTCAACAGGTAAACATTTTCAGTGAAGCAGCAGACATAAAATTAAGGAACATAAAAAATGGCAAACAGACTAAGAAAAGAATTAGGGAAAATTGGGGTTGGGGATTTAGCTCAGTGGTAGAGCGCTTGCCTAGCAAACGCAAGGCCCTGGGTTCAGTCCCCAGCTCCGAAAAAAAAAAAAAAAAAAAAAAAAAAATTAGGGAAAATTACCTTTCAAGGCTTCAACAGACATAAATACACACACATTCCCACCACACACACAGATACACACTTACAGATACACAGACATAGACAAACACACACACACAGACAAATACACAGTTACATACACACAGACATAGACAAACACACACACAGACAAATACACAGTTACATACACACAGACATAGGCACACACACACACACACACACACACACACACACACTCTCATTGGGTTAACTCTCAGCAAACAAGTGAAAGTTTTGGATAATAAAAAGTCAGAGATCTTAAGGAAAGAAACTGGAGATGATCTCAGAAGATGGAAAGATCTTCTATGCTCATGGATTGGTAGGATTAATATACTGAAAATGACCATCCTTCTAAAAGCAATCTATAGATTCAATGCAATCCCAGCCAAAATCCCAACACAATTATTTACAGAAAATTGAAAAGACAATTTTCAACTTCATATGGAAAAATGAACCACACAAAATCCAGGATAGATAAAAATACAAGTTAATAATAAACACATCCTATCAAAGGTATCACCATTCCAAATTTCTAGATGTATTACAGAGCTATAACAATAAACACAATATGGTAGTGGCACAAAACAGACATGCTGGCAAGTGGAAACAAATTGAAGATCAGATGTTAAGTCCACACACTTAAGAACACCTGAGTGTTGACAATGAGGCCAAGAAATACACACTGGAGGAGAAACAGCATTTTCAAGAAATGCTGCTAGTCAAGCTAGAGGGCGGCATGTAGAAGAATGAGAGTATGGATCCATATTTATCACCTTGCACAAAACTTAACTCCGAATGAATCAGGGTTTTATTAAGTTAAGACCAGGTACCTTGAACCTCATAGAAGGGAAAGTAGGGGCTAGCCTTGAACTCATTGGCACAGACAAGGACTTTCTGAACAGGACATGGATAGCACAGGCACTAAAAACAATTAATAAATAGAACCTCACGAAACTAAAACTCATTCTGAAAGTAGCCTCCTACAGAGTGGGAAAGAAATACTTTACCAATTACACATCTGATAGACGGTTAGAACCTAGGTTACATAAAGAACTCAAAAACCTGAACATCAAGAGAACAGATAACCTGATTAAAACGAGGGACACAGAACTAAGCAGAGAGTTCTCAAACCATAAAACAACAAATGGCTGAGAGACACTTAAAAATGTCCAACATCCTTAGCCATCGGGGGAAATGCAAATTAAAACTACTCTGAGATTTCATTTGATTCCAGGCAGAATGCCCAAGATCAGTAAAACAGACGACGTCACAGGCTGGCGAGGATGCAGAGGAAGAGGACACTTGTTCACTGCTGGTGGGAGTGCAAGCTTGTACAGCCACAGTGGAAACCACTGTGGTGGTTTTACTGAGGAAGCTGGGGAATTGATCTTCCTCAAGGGAAAAAACAAAACAAACAAACAAACCAAACAATACCCAAAAAACCCCAACCAACCAAACAACCAACAACAAAAACAACAAAATCATGCCAAGTGAGGTAACTTTGAACTAAAAAACACCCAAATATTGCATCTTTTCCCCTCTTCTATGCGGATGTTAGCTTTTAAGCCTTCATTACGTATTCTACAATCTAAATAACCACAGAGGTTAGGTATCTAGTAAGGGGCTGGGGGAAAGAGAGGCTCTCTCCTAAGGAAGGGGAAATAACACATATTGTTACAAAGAGACAACAAGGAAACTAGACTAGGAGGATTGGATAGAGAACAGGGTTGGAGAGAAGGGTAAAGGAGGGAAAATGTGATGGAACTAGGAGTTGCCAAGCTGGCTGCCTAACTAGAGGCTTCCCCCACACTGACTGGCATTGGTGGTACTGGAAAGTACTTTGCATGTTACCACAGGATAAATATTACCCAGCTATTAACCCTACGATCGACGGCAGTGCAGGATATACTTGTACAATAGTGGTACAAACGTTATGAGAGTAACCAACCACTTTCTGATTGGATTTAAGGTCCTCTCCACATGATGGAACCCATACCCGAGACTGCTAAAGTGGCAGGCGTAGACTCGAGATTGGCCATGAACCCAAGTGGAAAACCTACTACTATTATTCTGCTTACATGAACTTGGCAATAAAAGGATTCCTAAGGAACACACTGGTATACCCGTAGATCAGTGGCCTTGCCCAGCCATCGTCTGAAAACCTTCTTGTGGTCGATGGGAATTAACCCAGAGACCCAGAACCAGACCCAGTGTGCACAGACTTTGGAACACGCAGCCTTCAATGAGACGGTTTCATCAAAGCTCCTCCTCAGGGCTCAGGATCTATGCAGAAGAGGAGGTGGAAAGATTATCAGAGCCAGAGGTGGTGGATGACTTCAGGGAGGCAGTGTCTTCAGGACACAGCAGGACTGATGCACAGAAGAACTCACAGAAACTGTAGCAGCACGCACAAGACATGCACAGGTCCAAGCCTAGCACTAAGATAGGGAACTGGACACAGGTTCCAGCCCCTAAACAAGAAGCTATCTTGTTTAGCAAGTGATATCTACTGGCAAAGGAAAAATAAGTTTCCTCCAATGGAGTCTTAACTACACTTCAGGGCAAGTCCTGTGCCCAGGAGTTGTTGACCAACACAAAGCAAACTCAATGGTATATTTGTAAACTAACTTTCAACTTTCTTTCTCTCACTCTCTCTCTCTCTCTCTCTCTCTCTCTCTCTCTCTCTCTCTCTCTCTCTCTCCTCCCTCCCTCCCTCTGTGTGTGTATATAAGTATATATATATTTTTTTTTCAAAAAAGAATATAATAATTTTCATTTTGTGTTCCTTTCTCTTCTGTGTGTGTGTTTCATGGATCTTTTGTTTTTGGATTTTTTTTTTTTTTTTTATGCTTTTTTTTTTCCAAAAAGAGATACCGAGAAAAACATAAAGTTGGGTGGGTAAGGAGGTGGGGAGGATTTGTGGGAAGAGAAAACATGATCAAAATATAAAATATGAAAGAAAAAACAAAACAAAACAAAAGAGTGTAGGTTTAGAGCCAGTGTTCCTCAGTTCAAATCCTGCCTCGGTCCCTTCTGCGCTCTGTGGTTTAAACTCAGGGTGCTTGAGTCCCAACATCTACATAAAAGGCTATAAGGCTCTGCTTCGTTTGCTTAAGGAGGGGGGATAAATAATTTTAAAATGAACTGTTACAATAGTCATGAAATACCCAGGGCTCGGTCGGCTGTGTGCTGTGCTCAGCAAATGAGGGCTAAGAGGACTGGTGCCTCATCGTTCCTAACATCATTACTATTACTGAGCAGTTCTCAAGAGATTTACCTCAAGCATTTTGTTTTACACAGGATCAGTAAAGTGAGGCTCAGACACAAACGCTCTAAGAAAGCTACAAAACCAAGAAACGGGGGTCCAGCCCAATTTATCTCTATTGTTCTGGGAAGGTTCGAAGAAACAAATGCCGAGAGGCAGGGTTTTATTCCCAGTGCATTTGAGACCAGGGGGAGGGGTGCAGTAGGGGCGACCAGGCAGCTACTACAGGAGTCAGGAGACTCATCCTGATGTCTGTTACACCCAGACTGAGATTATGGGAGATCCCAAACACAAATATGTGAGAGGAGGCGCCTGAGCGGCAGGAGACTGATACGAAGTGAGAAAATGAGAAGGGACAACTGCAGAAGTAAGATGACTCCAAGTAAAGGCACTTGCCCTGCAAGCCTAGAGACCAGAGTTCGAGTCCTGGGACCCACATAAAGAACTGACTCCACAGAATTGTCCTCTGACCTTCCTATGTGCACTATAGTATGCGTGTCCACACACACACACACACACACACACACACACACACACCCCACATACAACCATACATGCATGGGCAAGAACACCATGCACATATGCAATGATAATAATTAAAAATTAAACCAACCCCCCCCAAAAAAAAATTCTTGTCAGAAAATTAAACAAAACATCCTTCCTTGTAGCCTGAAGTGGTAGGACAGAGGATGCACCTCAAAACCCTAACTCAGTTTTGGCAAAGTTCTAGGAGACGAAGAAGCAGGAAAAGATTCCCAGAGAAAAGCAATTGATGAATGTAGATATTAATAGATCTTTAGGAGGCTGCTAAAAATAGAGCCAAGCAGACGTGTCATGTGCGCTGTTTTACGTAACTGTGCTTCCAGGAACCACACGGGTTTCAGAAAAGAAAGACCGAGGCAGCAGCAACCCCCAACCCCACGCCATCCCTCTGAGGAAGAGAGACAGGAGGAACTACCCAATCACGCAACAGCTGGACCAGTATAGTTTGGAGCAGTTCTGCAAGAACTGTGCTCGTCCCTGGCCACTGTTTACTGAGCACTCTGTCTAACTTTAGGGTGAGCACGACACAGCCTCTGCTTACGTGGATTTCAGTGATGTGGGCAGTGGGGCACGAATCCACCACCATAAATGGAAGGGGCGGGGCTACCGACTGAAGACTTCCCTCACAGAGATGCGGGCATGGCCGTGGGAGCACGGAGTTTTGGGCTGAAGTCTGAAGTGGCTGCACCATTGAGGGGTCCATAAGATGAGACACGAGGGATTACCAGCAATTAACTAGGCAAGGAGGGACAAAAAGATGGAGAAATTGTCCTAGACAGGGGCGAGGATGGGGACGAGGGGGGATGGGTGCACAAAGGCTCCAAGGGGGAGGGGGGAGACAGGATTCCGAAGCAGAAGAAAGCTAATGGAGAGAGCGAAAAGACAGAGGATAGGGTGAATGAAGACTGAGAAAGCAGATCAGTCCATGCGGGCACTGGATCAGACCTTGCGCCTTGTAGGTCACAGGGACCCGTCGGCCCAACCTCAGGGTTACTGCGCAGTGCACCATGGGACCTTCTGGACCAGACCAGGGCACCGGGTCTGCTAGAACACAGCAGGCCATAGAATCTTGTGGATCAGGAACCAGAAAAGGAGTCTCGGTTCCCTAAGAGCAACAGAAACCCATGGATGGCTTTTAATCGTTGGATCCCATTTACGTTTTGAAAGGATGGTCTTGACTATGGATCGAGTGGAGAATGGCTCGGTTGCTCTGGGACTGTTCACTGGTAGCCTCGTTCAGGAGCTGGTCTGGTGCACTGAAGATGGCGCCTGAACTTGGATGGTACGGAAATAAGAGCACTGGTATACATGAGCAATACATAGGAAACATCCCTGAGGACAGTGAAGGACTCGAGCGTCGTTGCAGTTGGGTGGAGTGGGAGAGATCAGGCATTAATCCGGTGTCTAACTCATACTCCTAGTTGGATAGGGTTGCAAATACTGAGACGAGGAAGCGGGATAGAGGGGCAGCAATCTGGGCTCGGTTTACGTCTGGGAGAAAATGGTGACAGGAAGAGCTGACAGCTACCGAGAACCCGCTTGTGCCAACACCACACGGAGCTCTGGGGAAGTAGCAATTAGTAAAGCAGGTTTCCTGCCCTCAAATAGCTCGCACCTAGTAGGGCCGCTCTTTAGTCACCTGGGGAATTTGGCAAATAAAGGAACACGAACTCCACCCCCAGAGGGACTCAGCTAATTGGCCCGTAGAGCTGACAGGCTGTCAGGGTAGGGAGAAACTCGCCAGGAGATTCTAACAATGGAGGCTGAGAGCCAGAGTTTCTGAATATAAAAGGAAGTGTGGAGGTGAACCACGGTCTTCGGCCTTAAGAATTTATGGCAGAAATACTGAAGTATGAAGGGAACAATGTTATTTAGATATTAAACCAATATATTTTCTTTCCCTAGTAATTCACGGTCCCGGGGTGTTCCCTAGCTCACTAATTAGGCATGGAGCCTAGCTGTCTTAGATCAAAGAATATACAGAAATCCCTTCTGCCTCTGGAGAATTTAACTATTGAAAACAGGCGACCCCTGCTCTAGAAGTGTTGATATGCCAGTAAGAGGTCAAATAGAAGGCAGGGTGTGACCCATGTCATTCATTAATTGAGGAATGACACAATGTACAGAATTTCAGAGAATCAAAGCCTCTGTGTGTCCCTCTACCCTGTCCAAGTCACCACAAGGAACTGAGTCAGGCCTCTGGCTCCTAGAATGCACCTCACCTGCCCTTGGCTCCTTCTGACAGCAGACATCGCTCAGCTTTCCTTAAGGGCAAACCCCAGAACAGAACTTGGTGGAAAAATAACACCCCCAAGCCCCAGTCAAACATCACTTCACCTTGTACACCAGATGTCCATACCCCACCCTCCTCAGGAACAGAGCCAAGCTCTGCTCTGAACGCCCCGCTTTCTCTGCCACAGGCTGACAGTAAGGGAGGTGCTGGCACTCATCACAAAAATTAGAGAGAAAAATAGAGCACCTGGGACATAGTAAAGGGCGCATCTGTCTAAGAACAGCAATGATGTACCTAGAACACAGAAAAGGGCGCATCTGTCTAAGAGTGGCGATGATGTACCTAGAACACAAAAAAGGGCGCATCTGTCTAAGAGCGGCAATGATGTACCTAGAACACAGAAAAGGGTACATCTGTCTAAGAACAGCAATGATGTACCTAGAACACAGAAAAGGGCGCATCTGTCTAAGAACAGCAACAACGTACTAGAACACAGAAAAGGGCGCATCTGTCTAAGAGTGGCAATGACCTGGGGAAAATGAATCCCAATCTTTATCCACCACCTAACTGCTGCTGCCTTGCTTCCTGACTGGCTCCCTGGAATTCTTCCTAATGCTCTACCCACTTATAAAAAAGCCAACCCCCAACTCTGACCCTGACACACACATACAGTGGGTTCCTAAATGAGGTTGACTGTTTCCTTTATATCTGAGGAGACAGAGTTGGCTGTCTGAAAGAATTCTTGGCTCGCATTTCTCCACAGTGATAAGAGATAAGATCCCACTCCCACATCCCCGACCTTAACCCTTCTGAGGCGATCATATAGGATCAGACGCCTTAAGGACTTTAGGGCAAAATTTGAGGAATTTAATTTTATTCCCAGTGTGAAGCTACTTAAGGTGCCTGAGCCCTATAAACAAGGTGTTCCAGTGAGACTTAATAGACAGCTGCATGCCCAAATGGCTTGGGCAGGAGCCCTATTGAGCAGGAGGTCCCAGACAAGAACCAAGCCCTCAGTATTGTCAAGTGTGTGACTAATTCCTAGAACACACTTTGAGCCAACACTATGTATGTCTCTTGAAGCAGGACCATAGGACCTAAACAGACCCTCTGGCCACACAGTTCAGGGACTAGGGTATTTTAGCTAAGGCCAGGATGCATGGGTAGGAATGACTGCTGTTCAAAGGTACAGGTCAAGACAGATCGATGACACTTTCCCCTAAAGATTCCCAGGGAAGATGTTGTTCCAGTGCCTCTAAGGAACCTCTAGATTCTAGAAGAATTTGTTTCCTTTTGCCCTCCCTTACTTACATCATAAACTCTTTCCTCACCAGAGTAGAGATATTTGGGAGCACAGGCACTGACACATCCATGTCCTTTTTGTTCAGGAACCCAGATGTAGACCTGTAACCTTTGTTGGGGCTTTCATTAATTCACTCCATTCAACCAATAGGTCATCATCACCACCCCCACCATCACCATCATCATCATAATAAAACGTCCTTGAAGTCCAGAGATGTTTGATGTAACTCATCCACAGCGGGAGACAGAATAGGACAGAACTGGAAAGAGAATGAGAGGAAAGGTTGAGGGATGGACATCCAAAGGCAAGGAGATACAGAAAGGACTCGGGAAAAGAAAGATTGGGAAACCTGTCTAGACAGGCAGGGGTGACATTTTAGCTGGGCCCAGAATGTAGGGTTTTTTGTTTTTTTGTTTTTTGTTTTTTCAAGACAGGGTTTCTCTATGTAGCCTTGGCTGTCCTAGAACTAGCTCTGTAGACCAGGCTAGCCACAAACTCAGAGATTCACATGCCTCTGCCTCCCAAGTCCTGGGATTAAAGATGTGTGACACCACCACCCAGTTTAGAATGCAGATGCAAATAATCTAACTATCCTAACCTAACTATTTGGAAAACAAGCAACAATAGCCAGAAGAATGTTGGCTTCTTCCAACAGAAGAGCAAGAAGCCCAGGTGTCCGTTCCCTACAAGCATTCCACGAAGCCTACTGCCTCCCGGGGGTGTCCGGTCCTTAGACGCTGAGTCCCATCTAGGAGCGCTAGAACCATGGGCTCTGTAGTAGCATGACTGGAGTCTTGCTCTCTCCTTCAGCAGCATGAAAGGTTTGGTAAGATACCATGGCCTGTGGATCCAGTAGTATAGCCTCTCTCAGATGCAGAAACTACCACACACACACACACACACACACACACACACACACACACACACACACACACACACACACACCACACATACACACACACACACACACACACACACACACACACACACACACACACAGAGGATGCTCTCCAAGATCATGGCGTCCAGAGCATGTGAGCACTCTTCTTGCTGATGAGAGCTCTGTGGTATTCCATCCTACTGGGCTAGGAATCCACCAGTAAGCACATTTTATTCAAACACTTTCTCCACACTTGGGTTCTACGTGTCGTCCTTGTTCACCTCCCTGGGAAGAACACTGTGTGAGTCAACAGTTCTCTGCTTTACTAGGACTTGCTGTCCAGCTGGAGATTTCAATAATAATAATTCAAGGGGCATCAGAAGACAGGGCCTGGGTGCACAGGCTGCAAATAAAACATGCAAGCGTTGACACAAAACAATATCACGGAGGCAGCTCCGAGACTTGTTCTGGTGAGAAGTCTGGGACACCAGAAGGGTTTGAATATGTACAGCTGAAGTAGAAGTGAATGAAGCTGAAATAAAAACTCAACTTCATTATTTTTTTAATCATTTATATGGGTGACCCTTGTTAGCTATGGAAGTTGTGTTCTGTAAAGCCACAGCGAGCAGTGAATTAGGGAACGCTCACCCGCTGTTCTTACGGGACAACATTGCTGCTCCCACCAGAGCTGAGAGCACTTAGATAAGTAGTCGCCTCTTCCTTTTTCTGTTTCTCATTGACACTGACAGTACAATGTTCTGATATGGTTGGAAGGTATGTGCACATGAGGGGCACAGTAAAGAAATTGCTATGATAACCACTCCATGGTATGGTTAAGGTTTTGATTGTGGATATGAGAGAACAGCCAGAGATATCCGGAAGATTCCAGAGCAGAGAGAAAGAGGTAGATGGACCATGGCCAGGGAAGCAGGAGAGAGGCAGAGGGAGAGGGAGAGATAGAGGGAGAGGGAGAGGGAGAGGGAGAGGGAGATAGTGAGAAGGGGAAATTCTTGCCTTTATAGACAAAACAAATGGGTATCTGGGAGGAGGGAAGCCTGGGATGTGAGGAGCCAGCATGCTAGGTGGGGGTTTTGAGATACACAACAGGTCCTTGTGATACGGAGGGAGCCTGGAGGCCAGCATGGGCTTTTGTCCCACGGAGAGCCATTTGCCCTTCAGCCAGAGGTTAAGGGAAATGACTGCTTTTGACCAGCACCTGGCTTTTATCTACCTGTCAGAAATCCTAGAGTCTAGCTTAAGCTCCTATCTAGATATATGGAGTGCGTTTCGGAGTTTGGGGAATGGAGTCCCCCTGAGAGTATGTGGCACTACATACTCCTGTGAAATGCATGGTGGCCTTCGAGGGTTTAGAAACAACAGAGAGCACTGTGTTTAAGGGCTGGGCTAAAATGCAAAATCGATCAAACAGCACAGAATGTAGCCCTAAGCAGACCATGACGACACTTGTTTCCAGTAAGAGCCCAAGCAAGGGAAAGCGTCAACTTGTCTGCCATCAGCAGAGCAATGTGCAAGTCAGGCCGGAAGAGGTGCGCACCACCCTGGACCTACCTATAAGTAACTGTGGATGGACTGAGAGTGCGGGTCTAGGAATACAAATCAAACTCTGGGCGGGCGACGGGCAGCGTGGAGCTGGGGATCATGAAGCCTCTGCACATCTTGGTCCAGAAGGGATAAAAGAGAGGCCACAGAGGCCGAGACCACAGACGAGCGGGAAGCAAGTGGCACTGTGTAACAGAGTGACTGCAGGGCACAACTGGACAGGCAGCTGTGGGCAGGGGAACCAGAGGTCTCACCCACATCCCCAGGATGACTAGGGAGAGGTTGGTCTAGACAAGGAAGGCGATAAGACAACTTGAATCCCGGTATCTCATCATCCATGTAAACCCAAGCGATCCAGGTTCAAGCCCACCTGAGGGGGCGGGCTTCCTCAATTCCACCTTCCATCAAACCAGAGAAATGCGAAAGGTTCCCCTGGGCACAGTGGTGGAGTCATCATTTATGTCTCTAAGACAACGTTTAATGTATGGAGGCACTCTTACAGGCCTCGTGTGCTCCACAGCGGAGGGTGTGATCGCCGTACGTCCCTTTGAGGATAAGCTTAAGGATAAGAAACGGATGAAAAGGGTAAGACTCTTGAAACTCAGAGGCTGGCTGCCGGAGACTCAGCTCTTACCGCTGCCTGTAGTTCTTGTAGCTCTCCGCCCCAAGACAGACGTCGTACATTTAACTTCTTAGGCACGGGGTCTAGCGTAGGTCTAGGAAGGACTGGCCAATGGGCCACTCGAGACGCGACATAAAGAACACTAGGTGGTGACAGACATTAGACCAGCCTGGGATCCCCAAAATAGGACATAAAGATGGTGGTGCTCTCTGTAGATGGGCCGAGCAAAGAGGTACCCAAGAGCTCTGCCACCTTTTCGTCGAGTGAATTTTGCAATTGTAGGGGTGCTTAAAACTCCTTATACCTTGCACCCCTACTTACTGCAGACTGCATTCTAGGTTAAATGGACTTCGGAGAATGGCACTCTCCGTTCCTGGGGATGCCCGAGCTGAAGGAGGCATGGGAGGGGAACACAGCAGAGAAACACAAGCCCCGTGTCTGTCAGGATCAGAGCCACTGCTGCTTGGCCCAGCCGGCTCTTTTAGGAAACAGCGAGTTCTTGCTCTAATTAAACTCCCGGCTACTTACTCCACTACTCTTTCCCACACGCGTTCTCCTCTTTGGGGAGCGCAAGAATTGAAACTGTGGCTGGAGTGAAGACCAGAGGAAGCTCCAGATCTCCCTGCTACCCAGGCATCCCTGTAAGAGTGAGGTAAAGGAGCTCCAGATCTCCCTGCTACCCAGGCATCCCTGTAAGAGTGAGTTAAAGGTCTCTGCTTCTAGTCTATATCTTGGCAGCGCATGGATCACTCCAGACCCTACCCTGCTTTCCCCCAACTTCCAATCTGGGTGAGCTTCAGAGGATACCCTCACCCATGCCCCCCACACCCATACACATGCACACTCAGAAAAACCACACAGCCTGAGCGTGTCATGTGCTACACTCCTGTCTCCAACATTCATAATTATTTCTGGGTGGGTTGCGCCCGGGTGAGCAGAAACTGATGACTCCGATTGCCCAGTTCCCCTCTGCCATGGGCTGCTTTGGTGTTGAAGACGGGGACAAGTCTGTGGGCACAGCTGCAGCAGTTGCTTTGTTGAAAACTTTCCATTCCAGACGAACTCGTACATTTCTATCCTGGTTACGGAGCCGACCAGCGTGTGTAACCTAACCGCACTGTTGTTTGCCCAGTCTGGCTGCAAACTATGTAAACTCCGTCCTCCCAGGGGCTTTCTGCTGCCGGCTGGGAATTAGCCACACACGTCAAGCTCGTTACACGATTCTCTCCGGGTTCTGCTCTCTGAATCTCCAAGCCTTGGTATGCAGCGTTTTAGCCCTCTAGTGTGTCAGTGAACTTGAGGACTTACCCTTGAGAAAGCCCAAACAATGAAACTCTAAGCTCACGGTCTATCTATCCGCCTCCTCCAGGTATATGAGAAGGCTTAAGTCTCCGAATCCCTTTCCAAACTGTTTCCCACATTTCTTCTTCTCCCCGGACCAATCTGGGTATAAAACGAGACGGAAAAACTGACAAGTAACTGCAGGTGCCAGGGCCTCGGCTTATAAAACAAACGGCTGTGTTTGAACTACTTATCTGAATTTGATGTTGTGGCCAAAATAGATCTGAAATCGGCTGAGTCAGAAAATCTGATATAAAAACGTCTAGTGCTTTTGAGAGATACATCAAAGGCCAAAGGAAAGGACACGGGAAGGGAAGAGGGGAACAGGAGGCCTTGGTGGGAGCCCTGCTGTGGCTACTATCTACAACCTGGAGCTGGATCCTATCACCTCATTCTCTGAACCTCAGTTTCTTCCTCGGGCAAACATTTCCCAAAAATATTTGCTGAGAGTAAAATTAAATAAGGCCACGGGTCCCCAAATCACTTGGTGCAACCTTCTAGCCTTACCGTAAGGTTATAGGACAATGTGTTGGGCAGGCTCACAAGGCTGCAGATCATTGTGCTTGAGTTTAGCAGATCCTGGGGAACTGCCAGGACCCTGAAAAGATTTCAGGAGAACCCAGGCTCCCAGGGAGGTGAGATCAACTGCAATGGAAAGCATTTACTCTCCAAGGCCTGCCAGCCCTTGGCCTCCCAAAGCGATCAGATGCCGAGCTTGGAAGCCGTGAGCATGGTGGAATTCTTCACACTTCTAATTACTTCATGGTTTGTACACATTTTGGTGGTTGCTTGAAGGCTGTTTTATTAATTCGCAGATTTGCACTGGTGTTTCCCCCGACCACTTCCCTTTCTTGCCAATTAGCTGAGCTAGCTGCAACTGGGCATCTGGGGAGAGCTACAGTGAGAACCAAGCCTCCTTCTGTCCAAGCCCCACTGTTTCGGAATCGTAGCTCAGAGAGTGCACCAGAAGTCACCACGGGGAACAGACGGAGAGGGGTGCTAGAAGGTGCTTGTTCCCTGGTGATTAAACCTATGCTTCCACTGCTCTAAGACAAGGTCCCCAGTTGCTCCTAGTCTGTCTAACACCAACTCCCATACATTCCAGATCCTGGGGCTTGTGCCAGACCAAACACATTTTAAGGGTGGAGGGGCTGTGGTTGGCAGACTTACCCACTCCATAAAGATTCTCCTATCCAGCGTGTATAAATTAGGAGAGGACCCTATATGGCCGGATCTTCACTGTGACTTGTAAGTAACATACAAATAAAAGACCTAATGAAACACTGCATGTCATCTCCCACACGGGATATCCCATGTGCGGGGTCTGTTTCAAGTCTCGGTATTGATTAGGAATGAGCACCAAGTCCCAGGCTTCCCTCTGCTTCTCTAACATGGGATGCTAACACGCTCGCCCCTCACTGCCAGGTTACATTGTCGGTACTGAATACTGCAGAGTGCTGACTACCGTAACATACTGATGGCAGGCACGGGACCACTGCGACCAGACAACTTGGTTTGGAGAGAACCTTGTGGCAGAATGGGGCTCTGCTTTCTAACGAGAATTGGTCTCAAGACTGGGTGTTGGCAGGAAGTCAGACACCCAGGGTTCAGACCAACTCTGAAGTTGGCGGCAAGCAGTCAGGGAGTGTCTGCGGTCTCAGGAGGCCACTGCTGGTCTCTGGGACCTCCGTGGGTAGTTGACCAGCTCTTTTCTGACCCTGCCTTTTGA
Organism: Rattus rattus; assembly: GCF_011064425.1. Taxonomy (NCBI): domain Eukaryota; kingdom Metazoa; phylum Chordata; class Mammalia; order Rodentia; family Muridae; genus Rattus; species Rattus rattus. The sequence goes on along the minus strand of NC_046168.1, from coordinate 57,952,297 downwards.
AAGAGGTCTAAGCAGAATGCAGCTGAAGAAACAGCAGGGGCTGGAATAGAAACCTTGTGGAGGGGGAGAAGAGGGCAGAGCTGTGTGGCTAACCGCCCCTCCTTTAGTTACACATCCAAGGGAAGCAGCCATTTGTCTTGCAGATTGATGGGAGCCTGTGGTTGGCCAGGGGCTGGTTTCCCTGTGCAGCAGGCTCTTGGTAATTTACACCTACATGATAAATGCCCTTGTGCCTGTGTTAGGAAAGATCTCAGAGGTCCAGTCCTTCAAAACATGCGGAGATCTGAATGTACAGGAGGTGATGATTTATTCTGGGGACTTGGCTTAGCTGGAGCTCCTCGGCCAGCCCCTGTGTGCCTTGCCGGGTTTCTACCTCCCCCGAGGCCTGAGCTTAAGAAAAGGGAAGAGGAGGGGGGCAAAGAAGGAAAAATGAGTTCCTACAGCCTTGATGGAACTCCCTCCTCCATCCTGTATCTCAGCTTAAGTACGCAAGGTGCCAGGAAGTCCACTCCATCCATCCAGTCCACCTCTCTTCCGGGAAACAAGAAGCTTTTCCAATCATCTGGTCCATAGCATGTAGCCCTTACTTCTGCATCCGGGAGTGACTTTACGCAGTGTCAATTGTCCTGGTTATTCTGGATGCTTCTGTGCGAGTATTTTTGAATGATGCTTACAAGGAAATTAGTGGGTTAGAAGTAAAACAGACTACCTCCCGCACTCCACAATATGGATAGGGCCCATCTAATCAGCTGAAAGACTCAGGCTGAACCAAAGAATGACTTCCTCTAACCCAGAGAGATTCTTCTATGCCCCGTGAGGCTTGAGCTGCGATATCAGCTCTTCTCCGGTCTCTAGCTCTTGGCTCTGTGTGTAGGTTTAAGACACACCGGCCACCGTAATCATGTAAGCTGAACCCTTACAACGTATACAAACATGTGTATATGTATGTACAGACAAACACACACACACACACACACACACACACACACACACACACACACACACACACACACACGAAAACACATACGCTTGCCCAGAAGTCTGTTTCTCTGTGAAACACTAACACACATCCCAGCTGACATTGCCTCACTCGCAAGCTCTCTTTCCAGAGGCTTGGGGAGGGGGGTCCTCTCAGCTGGTATTTCTGCCTTCTAATTGGCCTTGCCCACCAAAGCATCCCTGTCCTCTTGTATTCAACCGTTAGTTCAATGAAGGTCAGGCCTTCACCCAATCCCATTCCATTCACCCAATGCCTCTGCTCCCTGTCTCTGCTTTCACGGGGTCTAAGGGCTCGGTGGTTGCTTGTTCTTGACTCCTGTGAGTCTTTAAGGAGGGGAAATAGGAAGGGGCTCTTGAAGAACAACACTGAGGGCCAGCGTTGGAGAAGGATGGAATAAGCGTAATGGAGAAGCAAGGAAGGAAGTTCACACTCAGCACTTGCTGACCATAACATGCTGGGATTCTGGTCACCGGGCTTGGTCTCTGGGGGTTATGGAGGCCACCTTCCCCTGATGGGAATTTTGAGTGTGTGTGTGTGTGGTGGAAAAACCCAGTTCATGTGACTTGCCTCCGGTCCAGCACCAACGGTAACTTGTGCTGTTGACTTAGGGAAAACACAAAACTGAACCCCAGCCAGCCCCAGGGTCCCAGCCTCTCCCTGCTGGTATGCCAGAGTCCCTCCAGGCTGGCCTGCTGGGACATACACACGTCAGCCAAGACAGCAGTTTATCTCCAAGTGTTTTCATCTTTTAGATACCCAAGAGAGTGACTTAGCATAAAATTCAGTGCCCCAGGCTGAGAGAGGAAATGTGCCCTTCAGCCAGGCTCCAGGGGTGGACAAGCTGACAGCTGACTCAGCACTTCTGACCGAGCTGCTGGGTGCTGTCAAGAGTCCTTTTCTGAACAGGAGTTCTCTGAAGACCTGAGGCAGCCACAGCTGCCAGACGGACGAGGCCTTCCAGCAAGGGCGCCTCCACTCCTGGACTAGCTTAGTCCCCAAAGCATGAGCACACTCCGGCAGCACTGCCCCCACCGGGTTCCTAACTCCCAGCTTCTCCAAACAAGCTACAGGCCAGGACGTACGAATCTGAATTCGGTTGGAAGACACACACGAGGACTCTAGGATCCCTTCATCACATGAAAGAATTTGCCTTTGGTATTGTCTTTTGTAAAAAGAAGAAAAGAACTATCATAATTGTTATTGGTGTGTGTGTGTGTGTGTGTGTGTGTGTGTGTGTGTACACTTGTGTGGTTGCACGCACGTGTGTGCAGGTGCATATGCATTTATGCATTCTGTGGAGACCAGAGGGTGATGGTGTGTCTTCTAATGCTTTCCACCTTGCCTTGAAACCCTGAGACCCTGGAGCTACCAACTGTGTTGGGCCGCTGGCCAATGAGCTCCTGATTTCCACCCTGGGGTTCCGAGGGGCTGCCACACCTGGCTTTTGTGTGGGTGCTGGGGCTCTAAATTCAGGTCCTCAGGCTCGTGTAGCAGGCACTTTACTAAGTTCACTGAGTGTCTTCCCCACCCCAACTGTCACTCTTTTAGATTACAAATTTATCATTAAAATTTTCAGAAAATAGTGGCTGGAGAGAAAATAGGTGCTTAGACGTTAAGAGCACCGGTTGCTCTTTGGGAGGACCTGGGTTCAGTGCCCAGCACCAACATGGCAGCTCACAACCATCTCCACTTCAGTTCCAGGGCACCCAACACTGTCTCTGGTCTCCAAAAGCACTAGGCATGCGCATGGTACACGGACAGACACGCGAGTAAAACACCCATAAACATAAAACTAAAAAAAATTGAAAAAATATTTGAAAACTCCCCGCCCCCCCAGAATACTTGACGTTTTCAGATAACAAAAGAAGAAACGTAAAACAGGGCCGGGAAGGTGGCTTAGTGGGCAGTGCTGAGCAAGCCTGGGGAACTGGGTTTGAATCCCCAGTGCCCCTACAGGAAGCTGGACATAGCTATTCACGCTTGTAGCGCCAGTACTGGGGTGTGAGGGTGGAGGGGGGCGGATCCCGAGAGCTCAGTGGCCAGACAGCCTTGAGGAACTAGCAAGTCAGTCAGTATAAGACACTGTCTTAAATCCCTGAGGTGGTGGATGATGGTGGAGGATGCCTGGTGTGCTCGTCTGCCCCACCCCCACCCCAGAGACTTAAAAGTGTTGATATTAATTATGAAAAACCATAGAATAGTCTTAAAACCCTTTCAACGCTTTCTACATATATAACAGGTTTTAAAAAAACAAGAAAACAAAACAAAACAACAACAACAACAAAAGGATCCTTTAGTACACACTGTACTGTAATTTAAAAAAAAAAAATCTGTGTCTTAGAGCCTGCTCCATCATGCCGAAAGTCCAGGGTTGGCATGGAGGACACCCCAACTTTCTCTGGTGTTGACTTTTCTTTAAACAGCTTCAACCACTTGCAAGGTATAATTTAGTAAATAAATCTCTATCAAGTCTTCATTTGACAGGTGCTTTTGTACCTGGCTTCCATTTATACAAGCATCGCTCGAAGCCTGTGCCCCCGTATTCTTCCATTCACCCAATGCCAATTACATCCAGCCGTGGATTGGACCGCACTTGAGTCTGTGTCCTGTGCTGTAGGCATCCACATTTTGGTCCAAGGCAGTGATGCTGGAAGGCAGCGGCCCTGCCAGGGTCTGTGCACCACAGCGCGTACTCTCACTAAACCCCCCTGTCTACAGCATTTCATTATAAATGACAAAAAGCCGACTACTGTATTCACCTACGCTGCCCTTATCACTAGGCAGAGCGGTAAAGCATCGAATAGGTCTCTGCCTCAGTGAAGCTTACACGGTAACCAGAAGACAGCGTTAAGTACCTGGAGATAAGGCAGGCTACACCAAGGCCTGCAGGCTGCACCAAGGCTGATGAAGGCAGCAGACAGGGACCGGCAGTGCGTTACCTTATCTTGGCAGAGAGATCATTTTAGCCTTCTTTGAAAAGATACAACTTGACTAAACCCTGAAAGGTTTAAGTATAAACCATTCATTAACCAGAGGGAGGGACACAGCTAAGACAGCAAGGGCAGAAGCCAGAGGCAGGACAGTGCCTGGAATGCCCAAGTAACAGGCTAGTGGACATGAGGCCAGCCAGCACATGGGACGAGGTGGAACAGAGACCAAGCAGGAGCTTATGTGACACCGGGAAGAGCCCTAACTCCATTCCAAACACCCTGGGAAACAATTTTCCTATGAGTTTTCATGAACAATCTCCCAAAATGGAAGGAGAAGTTGCAAAATAGCGTGGCATGGTTTTATTGGGATATCTTCTTTCTTTAAGATTATTTTAAAGCGTTTTTGTGTATTTTTCTTTTTCTGAGACAGTGTCTTTTGTGCCCCAGGCTGGCCTTGAACTCTCTACATAACACAGGCTATACTAGAACTCCTGATTTTTCGGCTTCTACCTCCATGTGCTGGCGGTTACAAGTATTCGCCACTACGTCTGGCTCGAGCAGCATAAATTTTTTAAACAAATACAAGCATGTGACATCCACCATAATTAATTCTGCAGCACCACTTCCTTCTCCAGTGAAAAGCGGGTGAACGTGCGTTGAGTGGGTTAGCTCAGGCTAGACCATGACCTTAGGTTGCAGTCACACATGTCCGTATTTCTTAGGATCTCCGTCTTAGGAAACAAGTTCCTCAAGTAATGAAACGCCTCCAAAGTTTGCAAGGCCCTTCTGTCGGAAAGAACAGGGTCTGAAGTCAGACGGCCCAAGTTCTAGCCTTGGCTCTGCCTCATCTGAGAAAGTCGCACGTTCTCTTGGGTCCCGTTTTACTTCTCTGCCATGACTCGTCCATCTTGAATGTTAAGGGAGAAGGGGCCATCCACATCTCCCACAGGGCGGCAGTGCCAAAGAAGAAAAGTTGGCTGGTACTCCTGGATTCCTGAGGGGAGCTAAATACTCTTTGGAACAAATAAATATTCAGCAAGTGATTGGGCCTCAGCTCAGTGAGGTGCCTGCTGTTGCCAGCACAAACAACAGAGCTGCATGGTCTCTGTTTCCATGGGAGGCTAGCATCCTATTTCTGTTTCATGTCTGGTCTACGACATGGCCCAGCATCCCTGCTCACGCCAACATGCCAGCCTGAGGTTGGCCTACTCCTCTTCTGAGACTACAGAGGGGAAGGACCATATGAGGGACAGGGAGAGACATCAGACAATTAGGCTTAGCTTTGTCAAAGGGTGGATACAGTTAAAAATAGACCACAGCTGAGATTTAGCAGGGACAGTTTCCATCAAAGGTGTGTGTGCTTGCCATACTGGGACAGGAAGGGTTAATGAGAGCCAAGAAGAAGAAGGCAGTCAGCAGCCACGATCACTGAGCTCCTCTCACTGGATGAGTCAAGGACTCAGGGATTTTTAAACTGAATTCTGAGTGCTGGGTAAACATCATAATGACTCATGGCAAAACAGAACATGACTGATCATTTCATTTCTTATCATAAAGGGTCTCATGATTGCAGACCGGCTAGTATATAATATCCAGGCCCTGTGTGCTTTAAACCAGGAGATTTCCGCTGGGCCGTGCTAATTCAGGTTTACAGAAACTTGAGTCTTCACAAGAGATCATTCGAATGGTTCTTTCTTTTTGCAAGGGAGATGGCCTAATTAAAACGATACGTTTGCCATTTCTCAGCTCCCACTCACTCCCTTGCATCAGTGATGACCTTAATAAGCTTGGGTCATGGAGAAACATGCGACAGGATGGGTACCCAGGCCAGGGGCCCGAGTTCTGAAGGGGTTAAGTAGGTATCATGCTGACTGGCACACTATGCTCTTCACTCCTCAGAGCAGTCTTTTCAGATATTTCTGAGGGAGGGGGGTTAGGATGAGCTCAGTTGTCCGGTATGCCCTTCACACACCCGTGCCAGTCTGTTAGGAGAGTCTGCTCTTACCAAGGGAGCCACTGCTTGCTCGTTCAATTCATTCTTCCAAAGACAGGAAGTGGGTCCCGTCCATACCTCAAGACAACATAATTTTAAAAACACGAACATTGGGGTTGGGGATTTAGCTCAGTGGTAGAGCGCTTGCCTAGCAAGCACAAGGCCCTGGGTTCGGTCCCCAGCTCCGAAAAAAAGAAAGAAAAAAAAAAAAAAACATGAACCTCTTTACAACGAATTAAAACAAACGGAAGCAAATTAAAAATGCATGTCACCAGTTTTACTGATACGACAGGAACTATCACCGGAAAAGATTAAGGCTACAATATACTAAGACGATGTAGCCATAAGTAGTTATGCTATACTAAGACAATGTAACCATAAGTAGTTATGCTATACTAAGATGATGTAACCATAAGCAGTTATGCATCAGCTCCCTGAGCAGGTTTTACCCACAGACCAATGACCAGCAGGTGAAGGTCACCAGGAGACACCGAATGAAAAGTGTGGAGACAGAGGTAAGTCAGTTGTCACCATTTGCTGGGTAGTCTATGGAAAAGAGAGAGGACTAATGGAGAGTTGCTGTAGAGGGTAGAGGCTCTTCGGTACATGCTCGCCTGTGTGACTTTCACATCCAAAAAGGAAGCTTAGGTGCAAAAGAACAAAGTTTTCAAGAGTTGGAGCTTCCCTCCGAAGGAGTGGCCGACGGATCTCACAGAGCTTCCTGTGTTTGGGAAGGAGCAGAGAAGGTCTCTCCAGGACGATGTGGAGATGGAGAAGCTCAACTTGGGTTAAGATTTTAAGACTGTAAAGGAGAATAGTGAGAGGAACAGAAAGGAGATGGACGAGGGTAGCTTACAGGGTAAAGATGTAACAGGAACATCCTAAGGCAGATGGGAGGCCAGAGGCCCAGCCGATCACCTCCTTCCTCCTGATCCTTATGACATGCGATTGGTGCCACCTCTGCTTCCAAAGTCCTCCTGGCTTCAGGCTCACACGGGTTGGCCCTATAGCTCTGTGGACTCTGCAGAGGACACCAGTGTGACGTTCTTGTGAGGAACGGCCAGTACGAGAGGTTGGAGTTGATCAACGGCTTAACAGGAATAAACAAGGAGGGACCAAATCAAGGTTAATCCATGAAAGTCATGGCCGACAAAACTCAAAGCCAAGGGTTTTTCTGTGTCCTTCTCGTTAACTATGCCAAGGCCTTCAAGTCAGCACCTTCTTTCCCTCTGTGTGCAGCAGGGGGATGAAGTCACTTTCCTTCCTAACTTAAAAACATGTATAAAGACAGAAGAGTTTCCTTCTCGGTTAAAAACAGGTTCTCTCAGCCATGCCTCTGGAATGGCAGAACCCCCAGTTGACTGTTGTTCAAATCGGTTTGTCCACTGTGGCGGAACCCTCACATGCCTCATGAGAGAGTCTTCAAAGATCCCAGCACAGTAAGGACAAAAAAAAAAATTCACCAGTGGATGGAGGGGCGTGGGGATCCTCACCATTCATTAAACACACCCTTCTTCCCAGGCTCTGTTAAGCCTCTTAGATATGGTATCATAACCTATCTCAATAATTATAATTATATTATTATTCTATTATCATTATATAATTATAATAACTATCAATAATCCAATCCTGAGGGGTGGAAAAGAATGACAGCATATGACAGATGATGATGATGAAAAAAGAATTTAGAGTCAAGACTCAAACACCTGAGGCTGAGGTACCACCGAAGGTTGGTGACAGAGAAGGGACTGAAATGCGACTCCACACCACGCTGCCTCCACTGGGCATCACACGGCCCTGGGGGTCTCTAAACTCGTTTTGGCACTAAGTGCTCTCAAACCCACTCTTTTCTTAAAAGCATTTACTCGTTTATCTGCATGTGTGTATGTGTGGGGTACCCAGGACAGAGCACACATGAGGAAGTCAGAGGACAGCTTTGCAAATCAGCTCTTTCCTCTACCTTTATGTAGGTCCAAGGAATCAAACTCGGGCCAGCAGGCTTTTGCAGGAAATGTCTCTACCCACTGAGCCACCCACCTACCCCACGGTGCCCTTTCCCCCTAAGAATACACAGAGCTGAAGGTATAAAACAATCAAAATGGAGTTTCTATGGGCAATAGGGAAGCAGAGTTCGAAGTCAGCCACCACTGCTTGCTGTAACACCAAGGGATCCTGGCATCCAGGTCACAAACCAAGAGTCTAGGGCGCTGAATTTACTGAAAAGGGCTGAGAGAAGTCACATAACTCACTCAAGGACACGACACTACTTGGTGGCTGGACGCTGATCCGCTTTTGCCACCAGGGGCCTGGAAAGAGTTAGAAATCTAAGCAGACACCGGAAGTGGTGTCTGGCCCGTAGGTGCCTAACACCATCCGAAACACCGTCCTCTGCAGCCATCCGTGATCTGATAATATGAAGCCGAATGCAGTCGGCCTTGTACTCTTTTGTGTAAATGATCATCCTCCTTCCCTAATTCATAGTGCAGGGCACTGCGGAAACAGCTGACCGCCACTCAAGCTGCTGCCCTCTTCTTACAGACACGTTTAGTTGGGCATGAGGCCAGCCCGGGAAGATTCCACCCCTCAGTTGTCTGGGGCGACTGAAATGTGCAGGACTTCGTGACTCAGGGTCAGATCCTGAGACAGGCGCAAGCCCTGCCTTTCACCTTCCTCCTTCCTTTTGGCCGTGAGAGGAGGCCTTCAATCTCCAGAAAGAGGACCAGGTAAGAAAGCAGTTAGGTCCCTCGGCCTACTCGGGCAATATGATTATGGTGGGGTGCTTATCTTTAAAGGAGAGCAAAACAGTACTGTGTAAGTCATACACACACACACACACACACACACACACACACACACACACACACACACACACACACACGATTACTGAGGAACACCTGAGCACCCCTGTCACCCCAAAGACAACGCCAAAGCTGACACAGCGTGCGAAATAACTTGAATGTCCACATGGGTGACTGAGTTGGTTCAAGGCCCCAGGCGAACAGGCCTCTGTGTCCCGTGCTCACAACGAAAGGCCACAGTGTTCCATGTGAAAGATCCGGGACTGCGTTGTTAATGTTAAGGACAGGCAGGGCCTCAGTGAGCAAGGGTAGATGAGCGACCTGCTAGCGGGAACTGACTCTCAGGTTCCTCCTCCCAGTGTCCTGCAGAATAAAGAATGTGGCTTCCCAGAAAGGTGGCCTGCTGGTCCTCTGACTTCTGTAACCCCACCCCACGCCCAGCCCCCGTGATTCTTGGTTCTCCAGACACCTCTGACATCACTGGCTTCGCAGAGGCGGGCAATTGCTCAGCTGCCTACATTACTACACAACCACAACCCACAGGGCCGAGCGCTTTCTATGCACCTCAGACGTCTGAGGTGATGAGCAACTGAAACTGGTCCTTAACAATGGCAATCAGAAGGACTTTATAAAAAAATTATGTATTTTATTTATATGAGTTCACTGCAGCTGTCTTCAGACACACAGAAGAGGGCATCAGATCCCATGACAGATGGTTGTGAGCCACCATGTGGTTGCTGGGAATTGAACTCAGCACCTCTGGAAGAGCAGTCAGCGCTCTTAACCACTGAGCCATCTCTCCAGCCCCAGAAGGACTATAAAATCCCAAATACCTTTATTTTTATAAAAATGTTTAAAAGACAGAGGAGCTGGGGCGGGGGGGGATGGAGTAAAGATAGTACTTGTATATGAAATTCTCAATCAAAATTCAAATTAATTTTTTTTAAAAAAGAATGGATGGTATATCCAGGTAATTAAGTAATATTAGTCTTATTAAAAGAATTTTAATTTGAAATGTGATTTTTTTTTTCTGAGACAGCGTTTCTCTGTGTATCCCTAGCTGTCCTGGAACTCATAGACTGATTTCAAATTCACAGAGATCTGCCTGCCTCTGCCTCCCGAGTGCTGGGATTAAAGGCCTGTGCCTCCACCAGCAACCGAAATCTGATAATCTATAATTTGTACTTTGACTTTTAATTTTAACACATTTAGAACATTTTAGAAAAAAATCTCTGGAGACATTTAAAATGTTTTTTATAACTTCAAATTTTTATTTTTACTATAACAGAGTCAAATTTGGGCACACATTTGATCTTTAACCCCTTGGTCCTTACTATCTATCACTGAAGTACAAATTACACTGAGTAACGTAATTAGCGATTGCTCTGGAAAAAAGGCAAGATAGCAATCTTTGGGATACATGGTATTTATAGCCTACCACTCCATCCAACCCTCATCCGTCGGCAGGATGCCCAGCATGGACAATGGTAACTACATTTCATTATCTTTAATGCTCTGTCAACTTCCAGTATCTTTCCTCTAAGATTCCATTTATATCAGACAAAATCTATAGGCAGAATGGGAAGACAAAGGGAACGTAGGAGGGAAGACGAAGTCTCTACAACCGGTTGCAGCCTGCGGTCTCACCTGGGACACAGAATTTACATTTGTAAAAGTCATTCAATGTTCATGGGCTTCTTCTATTTCTGTAACCGATTCTTCAATTTAGGAGCAGGGAAGAACATCCCATGGCTCTGACCCCTTTCTGTGACAGAAACCAGCATTTTCGCCAGGGGGCCGTGACGGACCCCCCTCAGAATCTCCTCCAATGTTTGACCTGAAGCCATGTTTGATGACGAAGACAGGTGCCTCCAACAGCAAGACTGCCATTTCCTCCGGGCCACTTTATGTTTCTCTATAGACTTTCGAGATCAGTGCTATGTCATTAAACAATTCCCCGGAGCTTCCTTGAAGCCAGGGGACAATGTTGCAGCAGCCAAAGAGGGATGGCAGCTCTCTGAGGTGGTTTCTGCAAGGTCACTTTGGCCCAGCCTGGATAAGGAGTTAAGTGTCATCCTCCTAGTAAAAGAGCCATGCTGCTTCCTCATCCGGTCAAGATGCACCCAGGTCTGGCTCCCGGGGCAGAATCTGTATCTTCGGGTCAACTCATTGGAGACTGCTAAAAGGCAACCTCTCTCTGAAGTGGTAAGAACTGTCTTCCATGCCTGAACTAAAAGTCCACCAGAACCTCTCCTGCTTCAGACAGTTCTTTATGCATACAACTCTTCTCCCTTGTTGGGTTCACCTCACCTGTATAGCAAGGTTACAGCCAGGCCAACCATCATCCCATGCTGCTTCCTTATAGTCCCTAAGCCAGGGCTGGCTGCACCGTCTGTGGTCATAGAATATCCAGTGATGTTTTGTTGTCTAAATTGGATCATTATAAATCAAGCCCATAATGAGCACAATTCACCACGCGCTATCCCTCGCTCCAAACAAGCATGGGGAAGAGACTATTACTCCTCAAAATGCTCCCCACCAAACTGAAGGAGGAAAATGGGTGGCAGAAGTTGATAGGGTTTGTGAGAGGCCCAGGGAGAAGGCATACCACACCACGCAGCGTCTACACACCGTTTGTCTAACCTCATCGCTCTACAGATAAAGAAATGTCAGCGAAGGAGGCACGCGTGTGACTCTCAGCTCTGAACGATCCCTTCTATTCTCTGTCTGTGGATGCTACTCTATAGAAATCTGCCTCTTCGAACCACAGCTCGTCTGACAGCTGGCTCGCTACTCGTTTCTGCCAATGGGGAAACACCATGAGAGACTGCAAGGTAGACAACATGGCCCTGGAAGTGCTCTCCAGCTTGTCGATGGACCTGGTTCTGGCTCCCCACTTTCCCAGCCTTCATCCCCAGGACCAGCTTCATTTCGATCCTTTGCCAGTGTCAGCCTCTGGGAGGAGCTGTCCCTAATGCCCTAGTCTCTTTGCTTGGAGTGGCCTTTGTCAATCATTCAATGTACCTGATGGAGTTCCCTTTGTTCTTTAGCTCTCTCCCTCGGTTCCTTCAGCTTTAGAGGGAGTGGCTGCTTCCTGTATATGTATCTCGGTGTTACTGCTAGCCCCTCTCTTCTCTTTCAGGTCTTAAATGCCTGTGTAACAGGTACCCTCTTTTAAACTTCCTGTTTAAATAACTGGTGTGCTGGTGTTCTTCTAACCATGTTCTAGCCACGTTCCCAAATGGTACAGAAGCCAAGCGGCCTGACTAATTTCTCTCAACTCCTGATTCTGATTTCAGCCAGGATCCGGTCTTCACGATCCCAAAACTGGATTTTCTGCTCACTCCATCCTCCAGCATCCCCTGTCCAGTATGATGAAAGAGAATACAGTGATCCTGGTGTTTAAAGGTAGCCGTCTACATCCAAATCTTGACTCGCCATTTACCAGCTATGTGATCTAAGACAAGTCACTTAACAAAAAAAAAAAAAATTGCTCTTTGCCTCAGTTTCCCCTTTTGTAAACTATAGTTGGGAACAGGACCTGTGTGGGAGACAAAATTACATCATCCCCAAACAGGAAAAACAATGACGCCGAAGGCAAAAGGGAACCAGACACAAGACATAAACTTATACAGTGTTCTGCCACACGCACACACACACATGCATACATACATGCACACATACACATACATGCACATACACACACACATGCGCGTGTGCACACACGCACACTTGCCCCAGAGAGATCAAAGGTTAACCACCAAAGATAACTTTGGACCTTTCTCGTCTTGAAGATGAAACCCTGGGACTCTACATGAGCAAGCTCTCCTAGCTACATTTCATCTGTCAGCATATGCCAGGCTCCACAGGTAACTCTTTGAGAATCACTTATATACACATGCATGTCTCTCACATACATATGAAGCACACGTGTTAATCACTATTTGTCCCTTCGCAACCACAGGGTGCTGGGCTGCATAAAAACGCCAGGTGCTTCCAACCGTACCTGGCTGGTATCTCTGTGCTTAGCACCTTCATTACCAGCAGGAAGCAAGGCAGCATGAGGAACAGAGGGCAGCTCTCAGCCACCGTCCTCTGTTGGAACCTCATTTCTACTCCTTATTCATCGTGGGAGTTTAACTATATGAACTTTATCTACTGAGCCTTAGTCTCCTATACCATAAGACATCTTGCGGGGCAGAGGACTAAACGTGATAAAGCACACAAAACGTTACTGTGGCACCTAACATAAAACGCCCAATACGAGGTCTTTGCTACCGTTACTCATCTTTCTAAATGGGATGAGCCGGAAGTCTCCTTCTGACATCTCTGGGACATGCGTGTGGCAGGCGAGTTTAGAGGACGACTACCTCAAGTGGCCTCTGTGGAAAGGAAATGCGTCTGTGTCTTCGAGGCATTCTAAACAGCCATGGCGCACTCTCTCAGAGAACACACAAGAACTTCCAGCCATTCGGAGGGGAGAACAGCTCCAAACCGTCACCCAGTGCCACTTGTGGACTTGCTGCCTCAGGAACAAGTCATATTATACTTAGGGTCAGCCTTCAAGAAGGACTTCCAATCATGTGCAGGATAATGCTGTTCAGTTTAAATCTTGAAGTCAAAAACGAAGACTGGAATGCACGAGGAGAAGGGGAGGGGGCAGGTAATCTGCTATGATCTTGAGTGGCAGGGGTTATTATTTTCAAACACCAACCCAGCAAGCACGGCAAAGAGGGAAATATAATCACTTATGTAATTCTCCTTTTTGATTAGGGGAAAGTATTCTTTTATTGAAAGAAGAAAATTCCATGATACTGCACCAGAAAGTAATTAAATGGGACTTTAAATAAGGAATGCCGAACGGCCTGCGGGGCATTGTCAAGGGATTATAAGAACGCATTGTGTGGCTTCTTATGAATATATTGTTATTAATAACAATAAGTCCAACAGGCTGCAGGTTGCAGCCTGAGATTGCTAAGTCACCCGCGTCCCTATCGAAGAGCACAGCCACAGTCAGTGACTCCCCAGGCCAGAAAGGAAATAGCACAATTTCCTCAAGACAGTTCCAGAAAGGTCCCCCCTCCCCCTTCACAGAAAGACAAGAACATCACTAAGAACAGGAAGCTACCAAGTCTTGGAGATGACTGGAAGGGACACACAGGTCTGTGACTGAGACCATTTCCAAAGGCTTGGCAGTTCCAACAGGATATCACAGCTAACCGTGCTTGTTGGAACTGCCAGTTCAATCCATCCTTCCGGCATTCCTGTCTGCTGCCCCACTGCTTGGAACAGCACTCTCCCCCAGTCAAGATCCTTCATCCTCACCCCACAACAGCACCTTGGAAAGCATCAGAACAGCATATATAATCAGCGAGAGCAATCAAACGGCAGAGGGGAGCACGCGGTGACTGAAACACCAATCCAAGCAGTGTGTGCAGTGCCTGCCCGGAATCTCGGTACGTGGCAGTTAGAGGTGGGAGCACATGGAGTTTAAGGTCATTCTCAGCTGTGTAACTAGTTCAAGACCAGCCTGGCCGACGCACGACCCCATCTCAAAAGACAGAAAGCAAAGGACAATCCAAAGACCCAGACCCAAGGCAGGAGACGCAGAAGGTAAAAGTTAGGAGGGGGAGTTAGAAAACTGGAGTCTGTTTGTAAGATCATGTGCCCACTGAAAGACGTCACTTGTCTTTCTGGAAGATGGGATATGTGACTACATCATGTGTCAGCTTTGCTGCATTGCTTGAGAGAACAACTTAAGGGGTGAGGCTTGGGCTGGAGAGATGGTTCAGTGGTTAAGAGCACTGACTGCTCCTCCAGAGGTCCTGAGTTCAGTTCCCAGCAACCACATGGTGGCTCACAACCATCTGTAATGAGATCTGATGCCCTCTTCTGGTGTGTCTATTTGACATAAATAAAATAAATATTTTTTAAAAAGGGGAGGGGGTGAGGCTTATTTTTGCTGACGGTTTCAGCCCAAAGTTAGCTGACACCATTGCTTTGAGCCTGAAGTGAGGCAAAATGTCATGGTGGCTCGAGCATGCGGCAGAGGAAGCTGCTCACCTCGTGGAAGCCAGGAAGCTGAGGATGGAGAAGGGGACAGGGAAAGAGCTGCCTTTCAAAGGCTTTCTGCCAGTGACCCACTTGTACTGGGTAGGGCCCTGAAAGTCCACTCAGCTATTGATTAACTGATGAGCTCATCAATCGATTAACCTACTCATGAGACCAGAGCCCTCGTGATCCAACCACCTATCAATGCTCCACCTCTGACCATTGCTATCTCAAGGACTCTCAGCCTTGAAGCACAGGGACCAGGAGAACGCTTGACATCCAAGCCATAACCACATCCTACCCTCGCCAGAAGGGAACCGCATCAGTAGAGAACCCTCCGGGCTGAACTGACACGTAGTGAGTGTGTTCAGAGGACTTCGGCCTCAGCGGTCCAGACACAGAGGGTGATGACAAGACTGTGACAACCATCTATAAGGATGACACCACATTCATCAGGGAGAGACGGTGCTCCGGGGAGAGAAAAATCCCAGAGCCTCCATGGCTGAGCACGCCAGGCAGATTTCCCCTTCACACGACGCATACACCAGGCATTGGCAGGGACTTGGTTCATATGGTCACTTAGGGTCACAGGCGGAGTTGACTTCACTTCCACATGCGTCTCCACGATCACAGCAGGGGAAGTGAACCGGGCTCTCAGACATTCTGTCCAAATGTGTCTCCTCCTCTCACAGGTTTGGGAGCGGTGGCCAGTGACAGACTGCTAGCTGCTGAGTCAAGTATCTGGGGCATGGCTATACCTACCCCGTACGCCTCTGCCTACCCTGAGTCTGCCTCTGCCCTTCCCTAGCCACTGCTGAGGTCTTTGCCACAGACTCCTTCAAGGAAGTGCCAACCTTTCCTTCTTGGAGTTCATGGCCCTTGTTAGCCTTTCCTCTAACTGTGACTTGTCTAGGTACAGGGAGAGCTAGGAGGAGCTGGGACAAACGGCTGAGGTTGTAGACCTGGGCTACTGTATTTCTAGGACAGAGGGACAGAAGGGACAGGGGCCTCCTGGAGTTCAGGCCCTGTTAGGATAGACGCTTACACTGTCTTCGCTCCGCCTTCCGCTGCTGTGGCCTGGAAACAACACAGCCCTAATCCTAATGACCCCAAACGAGAACAAGAAGAGCCTACACTGGTTCCCAAGGAGACCAAAGGCCAACTGCTCGGGGAGAAGTAGCCCTGAAGAAGCCGCCAGTCAAAAAGCCACTGGCCACAGGAGCGGGGCAGCAGTGTCCCAGGTGGGATGGGGGTGCCAGTGCTTCTGCAGTTTTGTTCTAACTCAAAGGGCCACCTCCAGGAACGTGGTACAACCAGGGTTCCACCAAGGTCGCAGCCAGGTCAGAGCCTCCAGCATCTTTTTCTCTAGAACAGTGCCACATACCCTGGGGCCCCCTCTCGTGGCTTTCCCTATGAAGACCAAGGCTAAACTTGTTTTCCATCTCAGCGCTCTCTCTCTCTCTCTCTGTTTAGTCTTCACAATCTCTGGTGTGGACCGTGTGTGGTCCAGAGCGAGGAGTCAGAAAATGACAGTGGTTACAGCAGTCATGTTAGCATAAGGCCAGCATCCTCCTGCTCCTCTCCCGTCCTTCATGTACAGAGGACCAGTAACCCAAGGACCCGTCCTTCACTTAGCATTTGTTTTGCAGGCTTTCAAATCCCTTGCCTCTTAGGAAACCTATGTGCTAGTGCAGATGACCCGAGTCAGGAGGGAGAAAGCATCAAACCCTGGACACTGACAGCCGCTGTTGATCAGCCATGGTAATGGAGTACAATGGCGGTCTGTGATGGTCTATCCAGTCCAAAGTAAAATATCCCACAGGCCTTTCCCCCTTGTACAAAAATATGTCTGCTCCAAACTCAGCAAAACAACTATGGATAGGGCCCCTGGGGCAAGAGAAAAAGAAATTAAAAACAGAGCTTTGCACGGGGCCCCTTTAGCAACCAGTGTTAGTCTCTGCTTCGAATCTGTCCTTCAACAGGCAATGTGTGTCCTCACGGGTCGGGGGACTTAGCAAGAGAAGGCTCCAAAGCAGTAAATCCAATAGCATGAGGTTTGCGCTCCTAGATTTGTGTGTGTTTTACGATTAATTTTCCCCAACTGTGCGTAGCAATGCCTCATTTATCTGGTTGGATCTGGGAACTGGGGGTATGTTAAATAAATTGCTTTAACAGCTAACAGGACTGTGATTAATTACTTCCAGCATCAAAACGCTAACATTTGCCACTTCGTTGGGAATTCTAAGGCCACATGCCTTCTTGCCTCATTAAACGAAGCGTGCTAGAAACAATTTCATCACCTTGCCAGTTCCGGACCACCATTATAAATGTCAGCTCAACTGCCCTGGGTGTTAAGACAATGACATTATTGGAGTTATCATGACAATGGGAGCATTTTGTCTCTAACTGTCCTAGAATTTATAGGTACTTCTGACTTTTACAGCTTTTGTGATTTTTTTCACTATGGGCAGTCTACTTCTCATTGCTGGGTACGTCTAGGATTTTTCCTTCTAACCGGCTCTTTTAAAGTGCAATAATTAATCTCTTGTCAATTGGACTGGATTAAGAATCGCCTAGGAAACCGAGGCACACT
The DNA here is from genome assembly GCF_011064425.1 of Rattus rattus. Lineage (NCBI taxonomy): Eukaryota > Metazoa > Chordata > Mammalia > Rodentia > Muridae > Rattus > Rattus rattus. Next base: position 57,934,932 of record NC_046168.1, on the reverse strand, counting down.
TCCGGTTCTCTCTGAGAGGATTAACTGGAGGGGAGACTCAATCTGAACATGAGAGGCATTGTCCCACGAGCTGGGGGTTGTGGGGAATGAAAGGGAAGAAACCAGGAACTCCAGCATTTCCCCTCAGCTTCCTGGCCTTCCAAAATGTGAGGGGCTGACGCCTCGGCACCCCTCTCCTGCTGCGACAAACTACGCTGTTCCACGACTCTTTCCCAGTCATGGCGGACGAAATCTCCTGAAACAGTGAGCAGAGGTGCATCTTCCGTTGCTCACAGTGACTCCTGTCAGCTATTTTCTCACAGCAATAAGAAAAGTGACCAAAAGCGCTAAGCTGGGAACCCAGGAGGGAAATTAATCTTGTTAGAAATCCATGCACACCGAAACAAAAATAAGCCCTGTGGAAGGACCCCACAGAGTAGAGGGAAACATTTATACAAGGCCTTGTGACATCTGTCTCAGATGTCAGAAGGCCATTGCAGGAAGACAAAAGGAAAGAATATTTACGAGTATTATAAGATGCCTGGCAATGTTCCAGTGGCCACCAAGAGAGTCTTCTAGAAACACGTGGCAGGTGCAGACTGAGGCAGAGAGAAGTCAGGAAGTCAGGATTGGCCAGATGGGTCTGTCACGGTAGTGACGGTATATCATTGGTTTGGGAAGAGGCAGGGTTCCTGTAGGAACCACAAGAATGTACGTGGGGGCGGGGGTATATAAGGAGAAGCACGAGGAAGATAGAATATAGGAAGAGACTGGCATGAAGCTACCTAGCACAGGCTCCCCCTCTGTGGGGTAGCAAAGGGAAAGAGGACAGGTAGGTGTTTCTTAGCACTGTGCCTTAGTGGCTCCGAGTCTGTGGTGTGGCCTTTACGCTATGGAACAGCAGACTCACCAGGGAAACGGAATTCAGCCGAAGCGGAGCAGGCTGAGTTCTGAGGAGGTCAATAACTCCCTGCCCCATCAGACCTCCTGAGGGAGGACAGAACCAGGCACAAAGGCAGACCTCTCTGCTGCCAGCCAAATCAGCCTGCCAGGGTGTTCTGTAGTGCTCCATAGCTCTGGCTTAGCCGAGAAGCAAGAGATGGATTCAAGCATACTTAGATGAACTCTGACCTGTAGGTTAATGTTAATTAGCAGGATCCTGCAGACACACAGAATTACACGAGCAGGCATGACGGTGTCATGGTCAGATGGTGTCATGATGGTGTCACTTTGTCTCCATAGCTGCTGCTGCTGCTACTCCTCCTCCTCTCCCTCCTCCTCTCCCTCCTCCTCTCCCTCCTCCTCCTCTCCCTCCTCCTCCTCTCCCTACTCCTCTTCTCCCTCCTCCTCCTCCTCTCCCTACTCCTCTTCCTCCTCCTCCTCCTCCTATTCTTCTTTGGATGAGGGAAACCTTTCCCACAAGCCTGCAGGAAGCCCCTCTCACGGCCCCTCTTGGGTCACGTGTGCCTTCCCCCAGTCATTGTGTTCTGAAGTTTATACCTAACTAAATCCAAGTCTGAGTTGGTGTTGGTGTGGGGTCTCCCCTAAGATGCCTAGCTGGGGAGAGGGAAGGGAAGGGGGAAAAAGCGACTGAGTAAACCAAGATTATATTGCGCAGACAACCAGAAATGGCTGCTGTAAATGTAGCAAAGTCAACCTTCATGGGACAGGACTATTCTTAAACCATAGCCGGGAAAAATAGGTATAGTTCAAAAACTGTCCCAAATGCAGTGTGTCCTCCTGAATTCAGGGTAGTCTCACCCTAAACCAACTCTGCTGTGCTGGAAACGAACTCCTAAGGAGACTCCATGTTTTGAAAATACAGATATTACTTAATTATATATCCTAATCGGCTTTGCACCCCTTAGAGGAAAAATGCTCCATTTAGAGGCTTTAATACGGTAAACGGATTAAAATCCAAGGCTACTTTCACAAACATCTCTTTAAATGACTTAGGATAGTGCTTCCCAGGCAAGCAGAAAACACAAGGTAAAATAACGTCTGGGCGAAGCCACCCATGCTGGGCTCTGTAGATAAGCGTATTAGAAACACAATCAGAGACACGGGCTTGGTAGGGTAAGCACATACGGCTGCATTTAGCTCTATAAATCTCCGCTTAGAAGTCGAGTGAAGACTGACGGGCTCTTTAGAAAACTGCTCTCCTTACTGATCAGTGAAGTGGGCATTAGCAAGATCCTGTATGGTTTCTAATCAGGATTAATTAGCTAATACTCTCAGAGAACAAAGCAAAAAGGTTAAGGACAGTGTGGGACCGAATTGTCTTTGTAGTGGACAGGCTGGCTGTTAAACCGATCCAAAACGCATTCAAGTAAGAAATACTCTCTGCTCTATGAAGTTTGGGGTGTGCTCAAGACCAGAGGGGGCAAGAACAGTCGATGGACTCTGTGGGGGTGGGGTGGGGGGGCGGACGGCTAATCAAGGATCATGGTCAGCATTACCAGTCACTTGGATATCATGCCCCCTTGATCTACGACACAGAAGCCACCAGAGTGCCGTCCTGACAAATCCACTAATCACAGTCAATTATGAGATCTGGGGTCATGGGGCCAAGAGTTAAAACTTCTCGGTTTCCTGAGAAAACAAGGTAAGAAACTGTCCCAGTTCAAAGGATACTGAGACCCAGTGATGAAGATGCTGAACGCTGGGCTGGATCCCAAGACAGGGGGAGACTTCAGGGAATGGCGTGGTGAAAGGCAATCACGGTTTAAAGTCAGCCTAAGAAAGGGAGAGGCGTGACGGAAAATGTAAGCAAAATTTCTCCGTGAACCGAGAGCAACACAACATGGAGAGTTCTACTTTTGGGTCTTGCCTGTGGTGGGCTGGTTGATTCTGCTTATATCCTCTCACGCTAAATACTGGTTTCTCAAGATGTCATTGCCGCACGCATCAGCCTCAAGAGCAGAGCCTTGTGTACTCAAAGTGATACCGCGTGAGACTTCTCCCCCATTTCACTTGTCAATGAAAGGCTACAGCCTGTATTGGGCAGTGGAGAGAGAGAAAGGTGGGGCTTGAGGGGTGTGTGTGTGTGTGTGTGTGTGTGTGTGTGTGTGTGTGTGTGTGTGTGTGTGTTTCAGGCAGAGAGAGAAGAGAGGTAGACGCTGGCAGAGGAGGAAGCAGCCATGGACCAGAACTGCATGGCCAGGAGAAACAGTAAGACTTTTTAGATGGGGACTAAGCATAGCCCCACATCTGCCAGATCTAGGCTTACGCGTGTAAATAAAATACCTGGACTTTTATACCGGCTTGGTAGGATTATAAATTCTTTCTACACTTTCCAAACAATCAGCGGTAACTAGGACTTAGGTAAGGCTCAGTGTAGACACGAGACTCAGGAATAAATTACTTTATATAAAGGCAGAGACTGGGACTGAGCAAGGTCAGGTGGCCCCTGTGGCAGTGACTGAAATGGAAGCCACAACCTGGGAGGTGCCACTGTTCTGAGTGACAAGATCAAGTTGTAAATCCCTGAAGGTTTACACCTTCACAGCACGGCTCGGGGATGTTTGACGTCACAGGCAGTCTGTTGGCTCCATTTAGGAAACTGATGTCAAGACCTCCTGTGTCTTATCTACAGGGTGAGTGGTGTTAAGGTATCTCCCATATACATCAGTCAACTCCCATATTCAACAGTGGGCTACGGTCCTACCCACATTTCTTGGTTCCTGATTGACACACTTTCTGTCTTACTTTAAGCAACGTAAAGGTAGTCAGCACGGCCGCATTGGCAAAAGTCATCGAGAAAGTAGAAGTACGTACAGTTTAGGCTGGTGGTTCTGCACCTGGGGGGGTCGAAAAATCTTTTCACAGGGGTCACCTAAGACAATTACATTGAGATACATGACAGTAGTAAAATCATGGTTATGAAGTAGCAGTGAAAATAATTTTATGGTTGGGGGGGATCCCACAAGATGGACTAATACGAGGGGTCCTGATATTCAGCATTAGGAAGGTTGAGAACCACTGATTTTAGATGAAGAAGGATCTACTAATTTCTAGCTGGCCATATGCTTCTTGGGAGCCTTAAGAAACCAAAGCTGATCTGGAGAGACTCCCTGGGAATCTTGCCTAGAAACTAACAACAAACAAACAAACAAAAAACCCAGCTGATTTTAGAGGACAGTGAGACATAAGCATGGGCTGCTGGGAGCACATAGAGGTCAGGTTGATAGGTCTCTGGATCTTCCTTTGCAACAAGCTGTCACCAGCACATGCTACCTACTTCTAAAGAACCCTTGCAGTGGGCTCCTGCATGTGTGGTGTGCCTAGGAAAGGTTAGTGAAGAAAAACCCCAGACTTCCTCTTTTCGTTGTTTGGATTGGTTTTTTTGAAACAGGGTTTCTCTGTGTAATCCTGGCTGTCCTGGAACTCACTCTGCAAACCACGCTAGTCTCGAACTCAAGAGATCCGCCTGCCTCTGCCTTCCGAGTATGAGGATTAACGGCGTGGGCTACCACCACCAGGCTAAGCCCCCCTTTTATCAAAATACATCTTTTGTAGGAGTGAGTGGAAGCTGACTAGAAGGGGCACAAGGAAAACTTCTGGAAAATACTGTGTCCTAGTTTATCCTGATGGTTTACGAGTGAACACGAATGACAGTGTTTTGACACTGAGCACTTGAGTCCCCCTAAGGTGAAACGTGTGGTAGTAATCTTTGAGGTTGATGTTAAGATTCAGTGACGGATGCCTTTCTCACAGTTTGAGTTTTCTACTCCCACTACTATGTCTCAGGACCCTATGATGATCTGGGTGGCTCTATACTTGGGCCATTTATCTGACTTGCAGGTGGGGACAGCAGTCGAGCTTCTCTGCTTGTAGACACAGACTTCTACTGAGCCAGGTCTCCCAGGTGAGTCTTTACAACGCAGACACTGTAGGCTTTTAGAAAAGCAACATATGCCTGGTGGCTAGCGGGTGCAGTCCGAGTTCTTTGGTCTTGGGTGTATAGAAAGAATGGCGAGTGTTAGCATTCCGTCTAAGCTCCAACCCACAGTTACCTGGCAACAGCTGGGTATGCCTGACATTATAAAAGGGGCTGCTTGCTCCCTTGCCCACCCCCCTAATTCCCTTCCACCCTTCTCTCCACATGCTCATGGCAAGCCCCTCTCTCTCTCTCTCTCTCTCTCTCTCTCTCTCTCTCTCTCTCTCTCTCTCTCTCTCTCTCTCTCTTTGTCTCTCTCTCTCTCTCTCTTTGTCTTTCTGCCTTTCTCTGCCCCTACTACCCTCTTAACTCCCCTCCCTATGCCCTGAATAAACTCTGTTCTATACTATACCGTCATGTGGCTGGTCCCTCAGGGGAAAGGGATGCCTCAGCATGGGCCCACAGAGGCACCCCCTCCCCCCACATCTCACCACACCTCCATAGAACATATGCCCCCTCTCCTTATCCTTTAATAAACACATCAGTGAGGACTGGACCCAGAATGAGGGCGACAGAGCTCTTGAGAGCTACAGAAAGAAATAATAAAGTGCCCTCGCTGTGTTGCTCCTTGGGGAGATGAACTAAGGTTGAACCACCGTGAGAGGGCTAACCAGAGACAGGCAAGATTCCCAGTCAGTGAAAAGCAAAGCACCAGGCAGGAGACAAGCAGGAGGCAGGTTCAGTGAAGAACGCATTAGGACACAGATCCCAGCATTCGAGCTTCCTGCATCTGAACCCAGCTCCACCCTACTGGTAATTCAACCCTGAATAAATCATTAACCTCACTAGGTTGGCTCACTGGGGTGACAGCCACACCTGAGCTCAAGGGTGGTGTCGTAAGAGGTAAGCGGATGATGGATGTGTATTAAGCTATTGAAAGAGTCTGGACCCACAGACCTAATTGATTTGGGAGATGCTGTCTTCCCTTTTGAAACCTCATTTTTGTTTACCCAAGTTGGATTCCTTCCTTCCAGAGCGGCTCACGGGTCTCCTGAATCAACAAACAGGAGGTGCTTCCCAGAGGAGCTTTGCTTTGAAGCAATTTACCGCCAGGAAGCAACACCATTGATGAAGCAGTTTGCTTTAAGACAGGGGGAAACACAGCCATGAGAGGAGAAAACCCTTGGTGCCAGTTGTTTAGAATAAACCAGTAGTATCTTCAACTGCAGGTGTCATCGTCATTAGCTCTTCTTAACGTTTTAGGCGGAATTTACACCGTCCTCAAATGACTTAATAGGTTTTGGACGTCCCACCCACCCAGAAGGCTACCACCATAATTTAGAAACAAAATGCGTTTTGTTGCTTCCTGTCGCAATACACCAATTATTTCATTCCGAAGGCAGAGGCAGGGGGATTGTCAAGAGTTCGGGCTCAGCCTGGGCTACAGAGTGAGGTCCTTGCTCCCTAAGCCACAATCAACATAAACCACAAACAAAACATTTCCTTTCCCTAGAAGGTTTACTCAGGACCTCCTCAGTCTGCCCATTCACCCTCATCAAAGCACTACAAGGTCCTGCTTACTATTCTTGAACGTCACAGAGAGGGATCATTTAGAAGGTGTTCTTCCTCCCGGGTTGTTCTAACACGATGCTTTTTGAGACTTTATGACACAGATGGATATTTTTTTCACATGACTATTCTTCAATTCCCCACATCATACCTCCCTTTAGTCACCCCCTACACGTACATCCTTGGGTCGATTGTAATTTGGGACTAAGCTGCAGGAAACATTCTTCAGTCAGTCTTGGTGGACTCTGATGGCCAGACAGTCTTCACTCCTCTTGCATAGAACTGAGCCAATGCTATCTAGACGTGTTTAACTACACAAACTGCCAATAGCTCCCCAAGATGACTATGTTAGTTTATAGCAAAGAATTGCACGATTTCAGCTTCTATACCCTTGCAAGCATTTGGCGTGGCCAGTCTTTCTGGTTTTAGATACACCAGTGGCTCTGAACTGACACCTCACTGTGGTCAAGATGTATACTCCTCTCATGACAGATAATGCTAATCTGCTAAGAGGCCATTCGTGCATACCAGGTAAGTATCTTACATTCTCGGGACTGACCATCTTACTGCCTTGTTGGGGTTGTGATAAATACTTTACTTTAAAATCATATTTATTTATAGGTACCATAAATAAATTTCTTTCCAATCTGTTCAGTGCCTATTTTCTAAATGCCAAGTTTTAAACTTTTTAACTTATTATTTTATGTGTTTTGATGCTTTGCCTGCATATGTATCTACACGCCACGTTAGTGAGCGAAAGACGGCCATGAGCTGCTATGCTGGGTGCTTGGAGCAGAGCCTGGGTCCTCGGGAGGAGCGGTCGGTGCTCTTAACCGCTGAGCCGTCTTCCAGGCCCCGTTCCTTTTTCTGCTCATCATTGTCTCTCTTGCTGGTGGTTTGTGCCCCTGACTTCTTATTAACTCGGAATCTCAGATGGTACTACGATCTAGAGAAGGTTTTGGGTTGCTTTTGCTTCACGACGTTGGCAGATGTCTGGTTGCCTCTGATATTCAGAGTAAGGCAGGCTCTGGTTTGCTTGGTTCACAGATACACATCTGTCTTTCCCACCACTTCCTGATAAAAAGTCCTTTCCCACGGAATGCGACTTCACGTCTTCCTCAAAAAAATCAATTGCCTACATAAGGGGCTATTTCTAGATTCCCCGTTCCACTTCATTGATCTATTTGTGTCTTTATACGGGTGACAAACTGCCTTTATTTCCGTAGACTCCCTGGTAAATCTTGATACACACTGCGTGGGATATCTGATTTTGTTCTTTTTTTTTTTTTTCATAGTGTTTTGCAATTTTTTTTTTAAAAGATCCTTTGCATTTTCAGAGAAATTTTAGACTCTCCAGTCAGTTTTTTTTTTTTTTCCTTCAAATCAGCCTGCCGTGGCCGTAAAAGGTCCGATGGGCTTCCTGATTCACTGAGGGGAGGGAACATGGATGAAGTTCTCTCTGCGTAAACTGACAGCCGCAATGGCCCACCTCTGGTGGGGCTCAGCTGACCCCTTGCTTACTCATCCTTACAGCAAACGATGGAGGCTAGAACTACTTTCGCACTACGAATGGAGGTCACCCTGTTCAGAAAGACTGAGCAGAGTCCAGTCAAGCCTATGCAAGGAATAACCCGGAAGCAGTGCTTACGCCAGGAGCTGATAAATCTCAGCGTTTTTCACTGGGGTCTTGAAGCTGGCATGGAGCCAGCAGGGGACGGAACCTGCTAACAGGAGAGAGAGGTGGGAGAACAAAAAACCACCAGCCTGCGTAATGGCAAAGGGAAGAAGACACAATGGCTTCTCTAAAATACACGGAGGATCATGCCACCAGAGAATGCCTCAAAGCTAGTGGTTAAGTGCAGACACAGACTGTGGGGAAGATGTCACCTGAGTTCTAATCCCGTGTGTCACCTCTAGCCGTTTGACCTTGGGCAAGTCCCACAGCCACCCCACATCTCCAGTCCATGCTCTGTGAAACAGGACAGTGAGGTACACAGCGGGGGTTCTAGACTGGTACAAGTTTAGAGACTGTGTACAAGTCTTGTAGGTTTTACTCTGTCGACTGAAGAGCAAACAGGTCTGAAGTACCTGTTCCATCTATTAAGGAAGAAGCAGGAAAGAGAGCTAAGCTGAAAAGCTGGGCTCCACTCCTCTCCTTCTCTCCACCCCCACACCCCCACAGTCCCTTCCTTCCCCCTTCAGTTCTCAGGTACAATGATTCTAAGTCAGCTCCCTTGAAATGTATGAATAAGAGGGGCAGCGGCCGTGTCCCCTCTGCCCATTGATAGTCTCACTTTATCCCATGATCGCATCCCGAGTACCACAGAAGCAAAAGGCTTTCACGGTGGGAGAAACCTCAATCAGTGTGTGCCTTCAGTCACACAGCCTGACAGAAAGAGCCGCCCGGAAGGCTTCTCATCTGTTTGCTCACGGGTCTTGGCTGTGTCTGCACTGCCAAGGACCAGAATCTCGGATTCTCTCTTTGGGATTTGTCAGAGAGCTTAGTGAGGGGAAACGTCTTCATCCCACCTCAAAGAGGGCATTTGCTCTCATCCCCACATGGGTACTTCTTTTCTGTCTTTCCACTTCACCAATTTCTGTCTGTCTGAACAGTCAGGCCAAGTAGGAAGCAAGCACAAGCCCCCAACAAGTTAGTAGCCATATCCTTGAACATCGCTCTGGGCTTGGGCTTTGTTTTTGTTGTTGTTGTTGTTTTGTTTTGTTTTGTTTTCTTAATCTCCGCTAACCCGTGAACCTCTAGAGTCCCTCCAAGCTCACTTCACATTCACGACAAGCAGAAGCTGCAGGCCTTCAAAAGCACACTGTTTTGGTCCTGTGTGTGTAAGGGGCTATTTCTGGACTCTCCACTCCCCATGTTTCCAACTGCTTTCTATCACGTTGCTCTACTCAAAAACAGGCTGCCTAATTAACTTCTCAGGCCTTCTTGGTCTTCCCAGTCACTAAAACTGTGCCCCTGACATACTCGAGGTGGCTGCATCTGTACCGGTTGCAGAAGTCAGAGCCCACACTTATCCCTCTCCCAGAGGAGGATCTCCCCAGCACTAAGACTTGTTTATGATGAGCCCTGATAGCCCTGCCGTCCTTTTGCATGGGAGAAAAGCCCCTTGAGGTCCTGGAGGACCAGAGATTGAATGCACTGGCCTCGAGTCCCATGCCTTCTGTACCTGTATGAGGCCAGGGCAGTTAGCTTCATCTTCCTGAGCCTCTTTCTTCCTCTGAAAGAGGAGGTGTTGGGGAGATGAGAGTGGTGGACGTGTTCGCCTGGGTTTCAACTATGGAGACATCAAACAAATGCCACGGGCAGACAACCGTGTGCACAGTGCTTTGTAAACCAGATACACAAAGCAAACAAGAGCTTTGACCCATACAGCTGCCCCCCGGCTACACAGGACACATAAACCAACAACAGGGCATCCTCCAAAGCCTCCCAGCTCTGTGTCATCAAAGACCCCATCCTCAGTATTTTTACTTGGTCCCAAATGTTACTCAATGCTAAATGAAACCTCTTGGGTCAGTACGGTTACTGACAAACACTGCTGGCAGAGGTGTCCACACAAGTGAGGGTTAAGGGAAGAGACCCAGGTCCGGTCTCAGTGATATTTCTTTACCTGTTGTGGGTTTCTAGTTTCATCACTAAGTCTGTCAGTGTCCGCAGTTCCTGGAATACCCCCATCGATTAGGTTTGCTATGCAAAGAAATAGCCATGCACAAAAGAAATAGTTTGCTGCTACCAATACAGTGGCTCGATATTATGGAGATCTCCCTGATACCCACACAAAGCACCTTTAACTAATGCTGGATAAACGCAAAGCCAGCAGAAGCCAGGCCACCAACTGTACTAATATGCATTTGAATGAGCATTATCACATTTTAAAGGAGATGCTTAATCAAGGAAGAGCTCCCATTTCAACCTCCAGGGTCCAGAAGCACAGGCTCACCCAGGCACAAAATGCACACTGAGTATCTACTTCCCAGCACCGTCACTGGCTATTCAAGAAACAGTACTCACCTATCCTGACTGCCAGTAACATGCTACTCACTGTGCTCTGGACAGCCCTGTCACTCGAATCCAAAGGGCCATGCATAAGTCCCTGGTAAACAGAACACATTGTCCCCCTAATTCTCTGCACAGTTCTCGGTGGAGCTTTGATGAGCTCAGTTGGCAAAGAAATCATTAATCCACATTCAGCTTTTCCCATATGGCATAACATGGTTATTCCACTCCAGTGATGTATCTGTGTTTACCTTTCCGTTCTAATTTCATCCCAGCAGGAAGGCCCATCAGCTGCTGTTGGGAAAGTTTCCTTATTAACTCATGTGAGATGTTCTGTACTGGGCTCACGGGCCCACGAGGCTACTAATGGGGCCTGGACTCAGCCGTGCCTGCTTAGCTTTGGTACAAAGGGACAGATGCGGAAGAGTTCTGCCTCTAAGCTAGCACCGTCCTGATTCTTCTCCTAGGGGACTGTGGTGGTTTCAAAGAGAATGCCCCCCACAAGCTCATCTGGAGCACAGGGTCTCCAGTGGGTGGAACAATTTGGGGACGATTAAGAGGCGTGGCCTTGTTGGAGGTGCGTGACTGGGGGTGGGCTTTGAGGTCTCAAAAGCCGGAGCTATTCCCAGTGAGCTCCTTCTCTCTGCTTTGTGCTTGCTTGTGGATCAGAGGAAAGGTCTTGGTTACTGCTCCAGCACCATGCCTGCCTCTTCCCATGCTCCCTGCCTCAATGGACTCACCCTCTGAAACTATAAGCCCCAATTAACTCTATCTTCTATAAGTTGCTTTGGTCACTGTGTTTTTATCACAGTAATAAAAATGTAACTAAGGCTCCACCCTCCAGGGGCTTAAATCGTCAGCCCAGGGAGACAGTCACCACCAAGATGACATATACAATGACATATTTCATTGTACTCTCTCAACTGGCTACAGACAGCAAGGTTGTACACCACTGACTGAAATCCAAGCTAAAATTATATATCATGGAGTCTTGACTTTGTGAAGTGAAGCTAAGCGTGGGTCTCATCCCAAGAATCGCTTTTTCCTCATCCAGCTGCACACCTTGTCCTCACTGGTGGCAGAGACAAAACACAAAGTGTAAGTCTGGAAGAGGACAGCACCGTGAAAGAGGACCGAGGTCTGGTCTTCCCACTCCTGGGTAGGAGGTCTTAGCATCCCTGAACTTCAACCTTCCAAACGAGGGCGATCATACCAAATGCTATCTTAGGGAACTGGTATGAAAATTAAATAAAGCAACACATCTACGTCAGGTGTGGTTAGGGAGAGCAGAATGCTGTAACAGAGAGCTTTTTGAAAGAATAAACTGCTCTCTGAATACACAGGAGTGTGATCCCACAGATGAGCAGACAGCGACACAGAACAAGAGGCTCCAGGCTGTGCACTCTCTGTTAGTGCAATCTGAACTCTACTTACTACACAGTTCTCTCAGGGCAAACAGGAGCTAAATAAAAAGCTTTCTCATGGAGTAAGGCTGTGGTTGAATGGATGGATGGAATCTGAATGGGAGAACCATGCAGTAGCCTCAGCAACTGGAGAAGTGTATACATGACCAAAGGCTCTGAACATGTGTGTGTGTGTGTGTGTGTGTGTGTGTGTGTGTGTGGTGTGTGTATGCATGTGGTGTGCATGGTGTGTCTGTGTGTGTATGTATGTGTGGTGTGTATGTGTGTGTGTGGTGTGTGTATGTGTGTGTGGTGTATGCGTGTGGTGTGTATGGTGTGTCTGTGTGTGTAGGTGTGTATGTGGTGTTTTATGTGTGGTGTCTATGTATGTGTGGTGTGTGTGTGGTATTTATGTGTGTGTGATGTGTCTGTGGTGTGTATGTGTAGTGTGTATGCATGTGTGGTGTGTGTATGTGGTATGTGTGTGTGCTGTGTGTGTGTATGTGTGTGCTGTATATGTATGTGGTGTGTATATGTGTGTGGTGTATATGCATGTGGTGTGTGTGTGTGTGTGTGGCATGTATACGTATGGTGTGTGTGTGTGTGTGTGTGTGTGTGTGTGTGTGTGTGTGTGTATATGTGTGGTGTGTATATGTGTGTGGTGTGTATATGTGTGTGGCATATATACATATGGTGTGTCTGTGTGTATGGTGTGTATGTATGTGTGGTGTGTGTATGTGGTATGTGTGTGTGCTGTGTGTGTGTTGTGTGTGGTGTATATGTATGTGGTGTTTATATGTGTATGTGTATATGTGTGTGTGGTGTGTATGCATGTGGTGTGTATATGTGTGTGGCATGTATACATATGGTGTGTCTGTGTATGTGTGGTGTGTGTGTATGTGTGGTGTGTGTGTGTGTGTGTGTGTGTGTATGTGTGTGTGTGTGTGTGTGTGTGTGTGTGTGTGGGTGTGGTGTGTGGTGTGTGGGTGTGTGTGTGGGGTGTGTGTGTGTGTGTGTGGTGGGGTTTAATGCATGGCCTCTCACCGGCATGGAGCTCACCTAGCAGGCTACTCAAGCTGGCCAGTAAGCCCTGGAAATCTGTCTCTCTCCTCCCCAGCTCTGAAATTAATAATGTAGGCCACCACATACTAAGCTTTTCTTTTTAACATGGGTTCCTGGGACAGCTTGCAAGGCAAGCACTTTAATCAACCCAGACGTCTACCTTCCCAGCTCCGTATGCGCATCTTGTTGTGCATTTAGAGTTGGCTCTGTTTGGTTTTCATCTGACAGGATAGTTTTGTGTATCACTCTTGCCACTTCTGTCTATCCCTAACTACCTACTTGAACCAAGTTTGGATTAAATGCAGTAGGAAAGCTTTCATCCCTAGACCATGATCCCTGACGCTGAGAGCAGCCCCTAAAAGGGACCCAAGTAGGGACTTAGGCTGTCAACAGCCATGGCTGTGCTCTAGGGCCATTCTTACACTGTTAGCCTCGAGTTAAGCTTGGTGTTCCAAAGTTCTTAATGTCTCATGCGTACTTGGAGGATTTAACAATCTGCTTTGTGTCTTGGTGAGCAGACACGGGCTATGGCCGTGGTAGGCAGACTCATAACAGGGCTGACATAGAGCTCTCTCCTCACTGTGTGAGCGTGCTACCCCTCCCATGGGGAGGGGTTTACTTACCCTTCCTATGAACCTGACATAGAAATGCTGCCCATTACAAGGCTTTGAAGCCAGGTGCATCTTAAGAGAATGAACGACTTCTGCCTCCTCCCCCAGAAACCAGCTCTATATAGGACGCCCTGGAAACACCAGAAACCAGCCAGAGGACACCCTGGAAACACCACCTTGCTATGTAAAGGCTCAAGCTAGACAGAGATTAGTCACAACAATGAGCTTTCATGTCTGTGATGAGAGCAAGACCCTATCCAAAACTGCCAGGGGCCAAGAGCAGCCAAATGCAACCTCGTACAACAGCACATGGAGAGGAACCACCAGCCATGCATAGCCCAAGTCACGGAAGTATGAGAAACCATACATGGTTATTTTAAGAGAGTATACGTCAAACAGCAGGTTTCATTTCGCATAGGAAGACATGTGAATGGTGTCAAGGACCATCTAGACAGAGAATTCCAATCCCTTCTGTGCATGGTATAGCTGAAATCACCTGGCTTTGGGAAGTTAAGTAGACCAGGAGCTCCCACCTCCCGCTTCCTTGGATAAACTGATACCCGCCTTCATGATGAATTTCACCTCCATCTCCAACTCTTCCAAGCTGTGGACGAGGCGTTTGCTGTAATTTTAGCTCTTGAATGCCCTGCAAAGGCCCACGTGTCGAAGGCTGAGTTTCCAGCACGGTGCTACATGAGAAGTGGGGCCTGCTGGGTTATCTCTCAGTCCTGGATCCGGCCCTTTCCTTGTCTTTCTTTTCTCTTTGGCATCGGGACAATGAGGGGAACAGTCTTGCTCCTAAGTTTAATTCCACCTTGATGTGCTTGCTGTCCTGCCACGGGACCAAAGCAATGGGGTCAGTTCATCATGCATTAAAACGCCCCAAAACTGAAGAAGCTCAAGCTTCTAAAACGAGTTACTAGAAAATTAAAATCCCAGGAAAGAGCAGTAAATAACTCAAATAACTTCCCTACAGATAGGCCTCTTAGGAAGACCGAGGAGCTGTAAGCAACCTTGCCTCTCCAGAAGTACAGAGCCGGACTGACAGAAAGGCTAGAATGCATCCAATTGCTGCAGTCCACAAGGGCGAGAACCCACACCTCACCGGCGGTAGAGCGCTTGCCGAGCATGCTCAAGGCCCTGGGTCAGACCCCAGCACTGAGAACCAAATAGATCCGAAGTGTTTCATGCTAAATGGATCGTGAGCGACAGAAATGCGGGCGTCGGGTTCTGGAGGCTGGGAAGAGATCAGGGTGTTAGAAGATGTGTCTTCTAAGATCAGTCGCCAACATGGCAGAAAGGGCACAGTGCCCCTTTAGGACTCTATATTTACAAGGGTTTTGATAACACTGTAGAAGGCAGAGTCCTCAGGACTTCCCTTACACAGGGAATAATTCTGACTACTATCCTACAGGGAGACGGATTTCAACATAGGATTCTTTCCTTGAGCTTATAATGTAATTATATCCTTCCCCGTTCCCTTCCCTCCCTTTAAACCCCACTATCTACCCCTTCTTGCTCTTGTTCAAATTTTGGTTGGCCTGAGGCTCTCCATATAGCACAGGCTGGCTTTGAACTCGGAGAACTGCCTGCTTCTGACTTCTGAGTCCTAGGACTAATACCATGGGCCACCACACACAACTATCAACATGGGACTTTTGAGGGACCCATCATATCACAGGGACCTGCCTTTCTCATTCACATTTTACTCTATTGATAGACTTCTCTTGGCGGTGGATCTCGCAGAAGATATAACCACACTTTGAAAACTACTTGCCGCCATTTCATTATTTCATTTTTTTCCCCCTCCAATACGGAAATTTTAAAGATTTGTCCTCGAAAACACCCTGCAATTTGAGGGTGTCACCACCAGATGGCGGTGGTGTGCAAATCAGACTCTTGGAACGCCTAAGTAAATACCAAACACAAAATGAGTTTTGTGTCCTCAGGAGTAGATGGAGGGCTTGCCTGGGGTGAGAACATTTTGGGTCTGTGGAAAAGAAACTCCCTTTCCTTCTTTAATGCAGACAACGAAAGGAAAAAGGAATTGACTCTATCCAAAACCTGCTGACCACCGACGAGCTTACCATGGTACACGTGTTTTACAAGGGTCATCCTGCCTTATCCTTAGGACAGTTATATAATGATTGCCCATAGTCACAGAGGAGGACCTGAAGTTCAAATAACTTATCTGCCCAGCTGGAATCCACAGCCAGGCCAGGGAAGCATCTAAAAGGCTCTCATAAACTCAGCGTCAAGAACTTTCAGGCGCTCCCGCTCTCCTCAGGAAAAAGGGCATGACTTTTGTTTAAATTTTCCAGTAACCCTGCCTCTTACCTTTCTTTCAGGGCTGCTAACTAGAGATAATTTGCTTCAAATGTGGCAACTCGTAGTCCCTGTAGGTGGTCTTTTAACTAAGCTGATCGAATCAAAACTGGCAGCTTCAACAAACCAATACTGATCAGAAAGTGGCTCAGAAATGTCTTCTCCCCTATTTTCTTCTTAAAGCTGAGAATTAGAATTTCTAAAAGCTCTTGGAACACAAATACTACAAATGACTCTGCAAGTCCTTTATGAATGGATGGATGTGAGTTTTCCAGGGCTGGGGCCCTCAACATATATTTTCCATTCCTGGTTTGGGTCCCTCCCCTCATTCACTGAGCCCCTTGTTGAGAAGACGAAGCCTGTGTGCAAACGGATACTGATGCAAAATGGCTCCCGGGGTAGCATCTGGAAAGGGAACACAGGCGCGGGGAGATTCAGATTTGTGCACACCATGGGCAGCTTCCAGGCTGCCTTTGACTTGCTGGTTAGCAAGATCCAGATGTGTCAACACACAACTTGCCCTGTTATCCCACAGAGCTAAGAGAGAGGACAGGGGCCTGGACCAGGGGCTGGGGACTGGGGAGGGGGGGAGAACCCCTACTCATCCCAGCAGAGCACTTCCTGGAAGGTAGAGAGCTTCCTTGAGGAACTCCAGCTTTGGAGGACTCTGTGTGACATGAAATAAGATGGACAGCACCAGGGACCAGGGAAATGTAATTGATGAAATCTCTAGGCAGCTGTTCACAGCCCACGCTGTAGCCAGAATCAACGGGGAGCTTTTGTACGATGGCGATCTAGCTGGACCTGAGAAATACATCCCTGCCCAGTCAATCAGAACCCCTGGGGCTGGTGCTAGGTCTCTGTATGGTTTTTAATGGCTCCCATGTGACCGGAATCTAAGCATACTGGATAGATATAAGCAAATTTGGAACTAAAATATATCTCTTCCTCCTCCTCCTCCTCTTCTTCTTCCTCCTCTTCCTTCTCCTCCTTCTCTTCTTCCTCCTCCTCTTCCTCACCTCCTCCTTCTTCTCCTTCCTCCCTTATCCCCTACCCATCTCTCTGACCACTCAAACATAAGATCAAAGCAGAAAAAAAAAAGAAAAAATTTTACAGGAGAGAGAGAAATTCTCTTCGTGGCACAAGGTGGTACCATCAGCCCCTTGGAGTGGGGAGGACTGAGTGACACTATTGATGTTTGTAGCTTGTGTGGTCAGTACTTGTCTCTACGTCTACTACTTGATATTCTCGTGCACAGGTCAACCGTTAAGATCCACACTAAGCCATTGCCATCCAACCCTGTTGTTATCTGTGTAAACTCTGAGATTAAGTGACCTCCATCAGTGATCATCAAATATAAATATAGTACCCAATGGCTCCCACTGCCTAGGGCAAGCAAGTGGTGTAGGAGGCAGAGGGAGCGTGGAGGGCTCCTCTCTCTTAAGGCTTGTTGGCAGCTGGGTCTGCCACACGCACCACAAGGGCACAAGATGACTAGCAAAAGTGGGGGACACTGTTTGCATGTGGAGGACAGCAATAGCCTAATAATGTAAATCAACAGCCTACATATAGGGCTAACACTCATCACTTTACTCCCTCCAGATCAAGAACTCTGAATTGCCCAGGTTATAAAAAATGAGGGACACACGCATACATACATACATACATACATACATACATACATACATACATACAAACATACACATACATACAAATACACACACATACATATATACATACATACATGCATGGATCTATTATACATTGTACATGTGTACTATATGCAATATGTATATATTATACATATGTATATATATATATATATATTTTTTTTTAATTATGAGCTATGCCACAGAGGCTTGTTTCTTCAGTTAGCTTCCTATTCCGTAGCTTCTAGGATTTGCATGAAGTGGACGGGAAGCGATTCAATCTCTCCGTCATATTCTCAGAACAACACTGCAGGTGCACACGATCATTTGAAACAGAAGAAAGGCACAAGAGTTTGGACAGATTCCCTGGACCATCGCAGGCAACAGCGAAGAGGTGTCGTAAAGGAGCAAGCAGTAGGCAGATGCTTAGAACTGACAAACTGGGTTTTCTCTGGCCACCTCTTCCAGCTGAGCCCCCAGCATTAGCCGTGTGGCAGACGTTGTAGCCACTGTGATGAACAGGAGGCCACTCCTCCCCTTATGCCATCAGAGGTTTGAAAGACAGACGTTTATGCTTCCAAATTTACCTCTACGCAGAGGAAAGCTTGGGGCGGGTAGGAACGTAAGGCGTCCACTTGTTCAAGCTTCTCAAATGTTATCTGCATCAGGACCTACTGCAGGGGTTAGATTATAGATTCAGACTCACTGTCGAGGGAAGGGGAAAGCACATGACTAAAAACATTCCCACATGTGGCGGCACAGGCTGAGAACTACTGGCCTATTGTCTAATACAGGACTCCATCCTTTGATATATCTGCAGGCTGAACTGTTTCGGAAACAGAGAGGTCATGACTCACAAGGTAGCCCAGCACTCTCTTAGACACCGTGGATGACCCCAGCAGAAAGATTCGAGCTCCTCAGTGAGATTACAGGGGCCTCTTCTACAACCAAAGATCTTACAATCCAAACAGCAAAACATACAACATCTTCATAATCCACTATCCCATGATCACATGACCCACCAGCCAGTGGGCAAATCTGAGGGGTCAGGGCATCCTCAAGACTGGATGGATCAGGATTTCTGGGGGCATTTTCTCCTTTTTGTGTTTCCCAGCTGATTCTCAAAGGCGCCAGGATAAAAGGACTCACCTAACACCCAGCTCCTTCATTTTATGGGTAAGAACCCTGGACCCTTGCAAGAGAAAGAAGGAACCATAAACCACTCAATGGTTAAAAGTAACTCTGCCTTAAGCTGCCCACCCTTCCTATTTCCAGAGAGTAACGACGCAGACAATGCCTTCAAAAGGACCGTGGTGATTATAGGGCTGTCATTGACTGGTGAGATGCTCGGAAGTCGGAGAACAACGCGTGGAACATTTCCAGGTCCCCAAACTCCCAGAAGATGTGATACACTCCAGTCAGCACCTGTCCTCAGACTATGTTATGTAAATGTGGGTCCTGGCCCTTTTCTACCCTTAGTTCACAGGCACAAGGGGATTCTTTAAGCAGCCTATAAGGTGGCTAAGGAGTACTTAGCCCAGGATAGACTCAACACTTCTGTTTGCTCATTTGGACAGACCCAGGAGGTACATTCTATGTAGTTGTTTCAAATGCATTGAAGGAGCTACCGAGAAGGGTCAGTGGCTAAGAGCATCTGTCACCTCTTGAAGAGGACTTACATGGCAGCTCATGACTGCCTACAACTCCTGTTCTAGCACATCTGATACTTTCTTCTGGTCTCTGCAGGCACTAGTCACACACATAGTACACAAACATAACACACAATCAAACACTCATCCACATAAAATAAGAATAAATAATTGAAAATGATTTTTAAATGTGTCCAACCCATTTAAGATATATATATCTTATTATGTGAGTATGTGATGTGTGTGTGTGTGTGTGTGTGTGTGTGTGTGTGTGTGTGTGTGTGTGTGTGTGCTGTCATGGCGGACATGTGGCTGCCAGAAAGCAATATGTAGGAGTTTTTTCTCTCCATTCACCAAGCGGATCCTAAGGATCCTAAGTGGCTGGGCTTGGTGGCAAGTGCCTTTACCTGCAAAGTCATCTCTCTCCAGCCCCAGCCCTACCTTCAGAAGGTTCAACAAAATTCCTCTTCCCTTTGAACATGAGTAAACTAAGACCCTCTTCTAACGAGAGAAAGAAGGAATGACAATATTCAGCCTGGGCTATAAAAGACACTACAATTTCTCACTGGCTGTCTCTTGTTCTCACAAGGCTGCCCTACAGGGAGAGCCACACAGACACGAGGAGGACTCCCTCCAACATCTCCAGTCCAAGACAGCCTTCAGATGCCTACAACCATAGCCAACATATAACTACAGCCTCATGAGAGACCCTGACCCAGAACCACCCGGCCAGGCTCCTGTCAAATTCCTAGTCCATAGGAGCTCAAAGAAAACAAGCACCCACTGTTTGAAACATTTAAATAAGGTCATTTGTTACAAAGTGACAGCTATCTGACACATAGTCCTTGTTTTTTAAAGGTAAAAAACCCTGGTGCGTTTGGGGCTATGGGAAGGACTGAGCATAGAAACCACATCTCCCACACCCTCACAGAACGAGTAGGAGGCGGCTTCAGTCCGTCCTCGGGTGAATTGGAGTTGAAAGGCGGCTAGCAGAACTGTGTGAGAATCAGAAAGCAGATGTATTCTGATACTGAATTGCCTGGAGGGATTTGGACATCCACTTACATGACAGCTACTGTGGGAAGAAGCAGGTTTCACAACAGGCTCGGGATCCTGTCCTAAAAAGGCACTAAGGGCACAAGCTTGCTATAGCGGACATTATTGAAGAAGGCGGCGGCAGACGGTCTAACTCTGTCTCACAGAGCTGGACTGACAGTAAACAGCATGAAGCAGAGAAAGAGGGAGAGTCAAGTGCCCCGAGACAGACTCCTGTGACAGTGCACTGTACGATGACCTTCACGGGGGGGGGGGGGCAGGCAGCAAATGGAACCAAGAGAGATTTGCTAGCCAAGGATGAACGGAAGTCTTCAGAAGACATGGGACCAAACAGTTTCAGCAACATGTTTTCCAGAGAGTCTCAGGTGGTCATTACCAAAATGGCTGGGCCCTACCCCTGACATTCAGACCATGCCTCTTCCTCAGGGCAAATATAGGCAAGTGTCACATCCACTACCTTCCAGTCTTCGAGCCTGAGGCACGCTGCTAGTCTGCTCCTGCAAACCACAGCAACTCTGTTGACCTGAAGAGGCAAAAGCCACCTTGACAAAGGTGACCGAGAAATCTCGATGCTGTCACTGATGCTGACAGGGACCATCAGTCTACACCATGCGACTCCCGACACCACCACATCCTCCCTCCAGAAGCCTCCCAAGAGCTTCCAAGAGAACACCCATTTGGCCACAGGGGAACTCCACAGAGGAAAGGATGTGCCGGGGGAGGTGGCGCCTGCAGGGGTGCTTGTTAGACAATCTGGGTGCTGATGAGACCTGTCAGGATTGATTTTTCTCAAGAGCCACTTGTTGGTGATGTATCAATTACTGTGTGATGAAGAGCTCCGGGAGGAAGCCACAAATCAAATTTTCATTACCAGACTGAAGCGAGAGGCACCGCAGTGAAATCCACCGCTGTTGATTTCTTCTCCGATGGGATACGTGAGAACTCACGTACAGCCCGGCTCTTGTGCACCTTGTCTTATCCAACTATTAGCTCACTGCCACCCGCAGCTCAGTTTCCTCTGTGCGCGTGTGGTTTGCAACCTAGATGCTGCTGCTGCGACTGGATCTGACTTGCTCTGAGCTGGGGCCATTCTCAGGCTGCTATGAGTGTGGGAGATTGTCCTGGCTAACACCAAAAAAATGAAAGGGAATGGAAGGCTGGTAAGGAAAAATGGCCACCAGCAAGGACTCGGGGCTTTTACATCTGACTCAAGGTTGGAGAAGGGTTTGGTGACCCCAGCTAGTGCTGCACCAGGAAAACTCAGTGTTTTCCACAAATACACATTGAGCTAAAAGGGTCCTGGCTAACCTTGACTAGGCTAAGGGGGTAAGATATCCCAGTCCCTTTTAAACACCCCTCACATGGCTGCATTTTTGAGACTCAGTTCCTCCAAAGTTTGCCTAACATTCAGAGACCCTTCATCTTCCTTGGAAACCAGTATCTGTGTAAGAGGACCAGAGTAGTCACAGTCTTGAAAAGTCTGGAATACTAAGCAGAGGCAGAGGGTGATGCAAGGACAAGATGATGTAAAGACCATGTCCCCGGAGGCCTCCTCACTCCCACAGGCATTCCTGAGACCGTTTCCTGTGTAAATTACAGGTACACATTTTTTTCCCATCCATTTTCCAACCTGCAGACAGTGAGCTGCCAAGCCCAACTGCTTCCTCAGCTGCTTTAACACACAACAGCTTCACTCAGGTCAGCCTGAGCTCCCACAAGGACAAGCTTCTCGTATCAACCTCTGCTTGTCCAGACTAAGTTCCCCTAGCACTGAGCCCTGATTTCCCCCTCAGGCCACATTTGCTTCTCTCTCATCTTCTCTTGTGCCGCCCCTGGGATACTGTCCAATCGATGGCCCTCTAGCAAACTGCTGGGTCTCATCATCAACTTTTCCCAGAAGCCACCTCTGAGAAACATTCTGTCTGCCTAGGAAAAAAACGTATGTCCAGTAACAGCGCCAGGCGCTCCCCTAAGGAACAGCACTATGGCTGTCTCTTCATTGGTCAGTCACCCACACAGATACCCCACGCCAAACAAGCTGCTTCCCATAGTAACAGTATAGCAGAGTGGCTTGCCCAACACCTAGAAGGGAGTAGGCATTTGGTAATTAAAAAGAAAGAGGCCAATTTGGCCTCTCTTGGCTGAGAGGTCATTTCCAATTCTTTTTATTGGCATCATTTGACCGGTGCCGACACTTCCTCCCTCCCTCTTGTAGCAGGGGCAGACCCTCAACAGAGCACGAGCATCCCCTGGGAAGGTGTTATAAATGTATATTCTGTGGTCCCGCCCACACCTGCTGAATCAGAATCTCCAGGATACCCCCTCCCCTCAACATTGGCATTTAACCAGCTCTGTAGATGATTCTGATGCATGCCTGGTGTCTCACTTTGGGTTTCTATGGCTGTGATGAAACACCATGAGCAAAAAACAAGTTGGGCAGGGAAGGGTTTATTTAGTTTATGCTTCCACATCACTGTTCATCACTGAAGGAAGTCAGAACAAGAACCTAGAGGCCGAAGGTGATACAGAGGCCATGGAAGGGTGCTGCTTACTGGCTTGCTTCCCCCTGGCTTGCTCAGCTTGCTTTCTTATAGAACCAGGACCACCAGCCCAGGGATGGCCCCACCCACAAAGGGCTGGACCCTACCCCATCAATCACTCATTAAGAAGATGCCCTACAGCTGGATCTTATGGAGACATTTTCTCAATTGAGATTCCTTCTTCTCTGATGACTCTAGCTTGTATCAAGTTGACATAAGACTAAATAGTACACTTGGGTTAGAGACCTACTGACTTGAGCCTTTTTAGTAACCATGAAAGAGATGATATCACACTTAGCAAGGGGGACCTTGTCCTAAGCTACCTGAGTCCCTTCCACTGTAGAAGACATCCTGTATATCCCTGTAGGGGTCATATTCACACACACTCCTCCCCTTCTCCCTGAACCAAAAATCATCCAGAAAGCAAAGGGAAGCAGATAACACGGGGACTGGAGCCCCAGGGATCTTCGAGCCCTGGGAAGTGGGAAGGCTTTGGGGCAGACACTTGCTGGCCTGGATGGAATTCATCTCTTTTTCACAGATGCCAGTTTCTGGCCGCATGTCTCAGGAGAACAATGTTACACACACCAGGAGTGTAACAGACAGATGTGACACACCACAGCAAAAACAACAGAATAGCAATTAGGAAGGTCTCGGCTGTTTATTCTGGCTCAACGTTCAGGAGATGGCTATGAATGAAAGCTACGGCTATAAGCTGAACTTGTATTATCTACTGTAAACCACAGCAGAACACAGCCAGGCCTGTGGAAAGAGCCAAAAAGCTGCTCAGCACGTGCATTTCACGGAAATCCCTCCATGTTTCATGTCTTGGCATATAGCCTGTGAGAACCTCCCACACACAAGGCAAGCTTGCTCTGCAGGGCTGCGGTCTTGCCTGTATGGAAGAATTACCCAAGGTGCCTTGAAGACATCCTGATGTCCCAGACCACCTGGACTTGATTTGGAAAAATCCTTCTTGCTAGTTAGTTTTTGTAGTGTGAGATGGTATTATACAGGCTGCAGGAGAAAAGGCTCCTAGCCTTACCCGTCAATAGACCCTGTGTGCTACAATACTGGCCTACCAGATGACGTGTGCCCACCGGTACGAGAGTGACATTACTGTTATGGGTGCCATCAGTGATTTCCTATCTGATAATCCACAGCATGGAATTCATGCCTGCTTCTGATGCCTCTGCAGAGGGTCATATTCTCACACACACACACACACACACACACACACACACACACACACACACCTCTCTCTCTCTCTCTCTCTCTCTCTCTCCTCCTCCCTTCCCCCTGGGCTAAAAACAATCATCCAGAAGCAAAAGGAAGTAAGTGGGAAGGCTCTGGGGCAGACCCTGGTAAAAACTAGTAAAAATGTCATGGCTGGGAAGTCATAGCACTGGGTGTGAGGGGGAGAGCACCCAGTGCTATTTTTTCCTAAATGGATATGGTGTCAAACTGCCTTCTAAACATTTGTGTGTATTCAGATAAATGGGTGCGGCTCTCAACCTTGGTCAGAAAAGCTTCGTGTTTTGCAATGGGCAGTGGCTAATACGGAGACTCAAAGTGGGAGAATGGGTGCCGGGTGCTCACCTCTAAGAGGATATCTACATTATATCCCACTTCAAAGCTCGGCAAACACTCCACAGAGGGGATGGAAACAATGTTGCAGAGTACACACTGCTGTGCGACAGTGTCCTGCGGACACCACACAGAGGTATTCACCACCTCACAGAAGCTGAGGTTACCTGAGTAAGATCCAGTCTGTCAGCATCTCAGCCTGGATGGGGTAGGGGTCACGGGGTCCTATCTAGCTCTCCCTGAGGAGCTGTTGGCAGTTAATAGCTGCTGAGGGGATTGGGAGTCATTTTTCCCCAGTGGTGTAGCCACTGTTGAGTTGTTCGTGTTCCATTTTAAAACAAACAATTAGAACAAACAAATTCTCGCCCATGTGTATGCAAGCAACCCTAACTAAACTCACCGGGTTATAAAGAGAACAACAACAACAATAACAAAAGGCATGAAAAGATGTAGGGACTTGAATATGAGTCCAGATGGAGTGGGATCAGATAAAACAGGGTTATGGGGAATGAATATGTTACTAAGATATACAATGTATAAAAACATTGAATCCAGGTGCAATGCGTGAGACCTGTGATTACAGCACTTGGGAGACAGGGGTATGTATCACTGTGAGTCCAAGCCAATCTGAGCTACAGAGCGACTCTCAAAACAACAACATCCCAGAAAACTAAGCTCAATACAGCCTCTCCTTGTTGCGATTTCCTCTTCCTGGCTAGATTTTCATTTCTTCTCACCTATTTCTTGCCAGCACTGATTTTCTAAACCCTGAGGACCATGACAATTGTTCTCTATGGCTGTTACAGCAGGAGGAAGCCTCCTGGGCTGAAGTCAGGAGAACTGGATTCTGCATTCCACGCCATCTCCTCTTCCCCACGGCGTCTTGGACAGGCTGTTTGGTCTTCAGTTACTTCTGTATGAAACAAGCAAGCCCAGTTTTTTCGAGGAGCGGCCTTCCAGCTCAGATAGTATGTGGCTTGGATGTTCTTGTGCACAACGATATTAGCCTTTAGAAATGGCTCCATTTATGACTTTGGGAAGAGTTCCTTGAGTATCCAGTTGCATAAAACAAAGATACAATAAGAAATTTATGCATGTAATTTACCAGACATTGTAGGTCTATAAAGGAAGGGCCAGTACTTATGTTGATGACATCGGAGAGAATAACTGTAACTAAGGTTCAATGAGGAAAGAAATGTGCATAATGGCAGGAAACCAGAGAGGCAGCATGGAGTGCTTTTTTATTTAAATATGTCCTGAATAAAGTTGTTTCTACTGGGGACAAAAAGACATTGAACCAAAAAACAAACTTGGAATCCAGCCTTGGCCAGGACTACTAGGAGGTGATCATGCCATCTAAGACAAGTCACCCTTCTCCTCTGGAGTTTGTTCCAATCTAGAAAAGGGGAATCCTCATAAAACAGGTCAGCATCTTTTGTTATTCCAAATGAATTTGCAAATTGCTCTTTCTAACTCTATGAAGAATTGAGTTGGGATTTTGATGGGGATTGCATTGACTCTGTAGATTGCATTTGGCAAGATGGCGAAAACTATTCTCAACAATAAAAGAACTTCTGGGGGAATCACCATGCCAGACCTCAAGTTGTATTACAGAGCAATAGTGATTTAAAAAAAAAAACACACAAAACTGTATGGTATTGGTATAGAGACAGGCATGTAGATAAATGGAATAGAATTGAAGACCCAGAAATGAATCCACACACCTATGGTCACTTGATCTTTGACAAGGAAGATAAAACCATCCAGTGGAAAAAAGAGCATTTTCAACAAATGGTGCTGGTTCAACTGGAGGTCAGCATGTAGAAGAATGCAAATTGATCCATTCTTATTTCCTGTACAAAGCTCAAGTCCAAGTGGATCAAGGACCACCACATCAAACCAGATACACTGAAACTAATAGAAGAGAAAGTGGGGAAGAGCCTCATAGGCACAGGGGGAAATTTCCTGAACATACTACCAATGGCTTATGCTCTAAGATCAAGAATTAACAAATGGGATCTCATAAAACTGCAAAGCTTCTGTAAGGCAAAGGACACTGTCATTAGGACAAAATGGCAACCAACAGATTGGGAAAAGATCTACATCTGATAGAGGGCTAATATCCAATACATACAGAAGTTAGACTCAAGAGAACCAAATAACCCTATTTAAAAATGGGCTATAGAGCTAAACAAAGAATTCTCAACTGAGGAATCTAATAGCTGAGAAGTACCTAAAGAAATGTTCAACATCCTTAGTAGTCAGAGAAATGCAAATCAAAACAACCCTGAGATTCCACCTCACATCAGTCAGAATGGCTAAGATCAAAAACTCAAGTGACGATAGAAGCTGGCGAGGATGTGGAGAAGGAGGAACACTCCTCTTTTGTTGGTGGGATTGCAGACTGGTACAGCCATTCTGGAAATAAGTCTGGAGGTTCCTCAGAAAATTGGACATAGTGCTACCTAAGGACTCAGCTATACCACTCCTGGGCATATACCCAAAAGTAGCTCCAACATATAACAAAGAGACATGCTCCACTATGTTCATAGACGCCTTATTTATAATAGCCAGAAGCTGGAAAGAACCCATATGTCCTTCAACAGAGGATGTGGTACAGAAAATGGAGTACTACTCAGCCATTAAAAACAATGACTTCATGAAAATTCTTAGGCAAATGGATGGAACTAGAAAATATCCTGAGTGAAGTAACCCAGTCACAAAAGAACACACATAGCATACACTCATTAATAATTGGATATTAGCCCAAAAGCTCAGAATACCCAAGATACAATTCACAGACCATAGGAAGCTCAAGAATAAAGATGACTAAAGTTCAGATGCTTCAGTCCTTCTTAGAAGGAGGAACAAAAATCTTCATAAGAGGAGATATGGAGACAAAGTTTGTAACTGAGACTGAAGGAAAGGCCATCTAGAGACTGCCCCACCTAAGGATCCACCCAATATGCAGCCACCAAACCCAGTCACTATTGCTGATGCCAAGAAGTGCTTGCTGACAGGAGCCTGAAATGGATGTCTCCTGAGAGGCTCTACCAGAGCCTTACTGATCCAGAAGAGGATGCTTGCAGCTAACCATCAGACTGAGCATGGGGACCCCAATGGAGGAGTTAGAGAAAGGACTGAAGGAGCCGTAGGAGTTTTCAACCTCATAGGAACAACAATATCAACCAACCAGACCCCGCCCCCCAGAGCTCCAAGGGACTAAACCACCAACCAAAGAGTACACATGGAGTGACCCATGGCTCCAGCTGCATACGTAGCAGAGGATGGCATTACCAGGCATCAATGGGAGGAGAGGCCCTTGGTCCTGTGAAGGCTCGGTGACCCAGTATAGGGAAATGCCAGGGTGGTGAGGTGTAAGTGGGTGGGTGAGGGGGGGCATCTTCATAGAAGCTGGGAGATGGGGAATGGGAAAGGGGCAACCAGGAAAAGGGATAACATTTGAAATGTAAATACATAAAATATCAAAAAAATGCAAAAAAAAAAAAAAAAATCCCAGAGGTCAGCGTATGGGGCAGTGGCACTAGGAGGCCCCAAGAAGACACAGGTTTTGTAAAATGCTCCAGAATGGAAATCACACCAAACCATGGGAGATATATGTGACTCATACTAACCATGTGTTCCTATAGAATTGTATCTATATGCATACATATTAATATTAAGATACTTATCAAACAATTTATAAAAAGCCAGTTTCCAATGACAAAGCCTAGAAATTGAACTCAGGACAGGACCTTATGTTCCTGTTTTTCTTTTCTTCAACAGCTTAAGATTTCCTATTACTCTGCCATTGAATAAACATACTGATTTAATCTAAAAATTAAATAGTATGAAGGCAGGGGCTGCAGCTCGGCAGTGGGTCACTCATCTAGCCTGTATTATCTAGTCAGAGTCTCATCTCCAGCACTACCAAAAACAAAAGAACAAAAAAGACGAGTAAATAGAATGTAGAAAATATAAAATAAAATAAAAAATTCTTTCCCTCAGCTCAATCTCACTTTATCACAACTAACAACGTCTCCTTCCAAAAAAGTCTGCATATTTTTGTTCAACATAAGAACAGGTTTCTGGACCTGTCCCCAGGTCTACAACATTTTTTTTTCTCTCTAGATATCTATTACTAGAGAGGAAATATCTTCTTTCGAATAATCTAAGCGCAAGGCAACGCAGTTTTAGATTACTGAAATCTGACATTACTTCTAGTGGTGATTATTAAATAATAAGGCTGCTATTATTTCCTGTCGATTGGGAAAGTAGAAGGGAACACAAGGTCAGGGATTAGTGAGGAAGACAGAGCCTGAACAGGGCCATGGGGCAAGCGCCCCACTTTTGTTCTTTAAGTGAGACAGAACGGATTTATAGAACGACAGACATTTGAGTGCAGGGGCTGGGGTCAGACACCTGCTTGTGCATAAACTAGGGAGAGAAGCCCAGGGGGTGGTGTTACTTCATGTTATTGCACAAGTACATCTGAAGTTCGTGCTCAAAGACTGCTCACTGTAAAAAGCGGATTTCAAGGGCTTGCAAATCCCCTGACTAAGTTTTGAAGCATGAACGAGTACTAAGATCACTAAATAACCTAGAAGCATTTCCACTCCGGACGCCTGCACATAGAGACCAACTAAAGAGCCAGCTCAATGAACATGGTCCTGAGTCTTTCGTACTCCTTTCAACTTCAGTCTACAGCTCGAAGACAGGGAGGGGAGTTACAAAAAGCAGCAACGTAGTCAGGACCCGACACACCCACGACTACTCCCATCTGCAGTGAGAAAAGCTCCTGCCTCACTCCACAGCCCTAAGGTCTTCCTGTGTGCTACTCGAACGGTACATATTTCAAAAACTTTATTGCACGGCAGAAAGATAGGTCATCAAAGCCATCTGAATCCTCAGCTGCAGGTACTGAAATACATAATCTTCCCTAAGAAAAAATTCATTCTCCTTCCTCTGATCTAAAAACTCGAAGTTATCCCACAGTGATCCTTTTCTCAGCTCTTCTCTCAAAATGACTTACTGCAATCATCCTCTTTAACCTCCTAACAACGAAGAGTTAGGTTCAGAATTTCAGGTTCTGACCGTCTGTCCCTTCCATTGTTTGAAAGCACTGTAACAGTTCTAGAACGTGCTGGGCACTCAGGAAAACCCCAGCACGCCCTGAACACAATGCCTTGGTCTCTGGCAAGTGCAGGAGTCTACTTAACTTACACTGTCTGAGCTCCACAGATGCTATCATAACTGTAGCATGTTACCTCCTGTTAGGAAGCAAGATAGTCTCAAAGTGGCTGGGGGGGGGGAACAAAAAAACAAACCCCAACATGTGTGGCAAAAGGAAAAAAAGAGAATCATGCTGGTGAATCTCAAATATCTTTACCTTTTTTAAAAAGGGGGGGGTGGTGGGGGGGTGGAGAGATGGCTCAGAGGTTAAGAGCACTGACTGTCCTTCCAGAGGTCCTGAGTTCAAATCCCAGCAAACACACGGTGGCTCACAACCATCTGTAATGGGATCTGATGCCCTCTATTGGTGTGTCTGAAGAGAGCTACAACGTACATTAATATAATAAATAAATAAATCTTAAAAAAAAAAAGAAAAAGAAAAATAGTTTAAGAGCCCAGGTTACAGACAAAGAAAAGAAACTGGAGTTTACACTGAAAGTAAATCACGCTGGAAAAGTTTAATCTATTCATTTCAGGCTGGGGGAGGAGGTGATACTTCATGAATTCTTTCTTCAAATATTTTATATTTTTTTTTCAGCTTTCATCAAGCACAGTACATAAGGGCATTTTCATACAAGTATATACTGTATGTTGGGCATAACCCCCATGATTCCCTACTCCCCGCCCCCCATCTCCCCTACATACCAGGCTTCTATTTCCATGCTATCTACATACATGATCACACAAAAACAATTACAAAAATCCCAGTCATGGCTCATAAATTCTAACAGCTGGTAGAAGTTTCTAGTGATTCTGCCTCGAAAAACAATCATGGAGAGGTACATTTTCCCAGAGAATCGGAAATGTGCTTCTTCACAGTTAATTAAGTGATTATTATTTCTTCCAACAGGATCAGTCACAGACTAGAGCTACAGGAGTGTGGGGCGACAGATTCATTTTATGGGCAGTTGTTAAAGCCTAATTAATTGGTGGAATTCTATTTCTAGAAAGATGACAGACTATTACATGTATTTTTCTCCTCGTTTGAGACGTTTTAAAATTAAGATATCAGTTGGATCAATCATTGTGGAATATGCAAAATAATCCGTGGTATGGAGTGGTCTCAAAAAAAGAAAATGGTGGAGACGCACTGGCTTAGTTAGGGTTCTTATTGCTGCAACAAAACACCATAATCCCGGGGCTGGAGAGATGGCTCAGCGGTTAAGAGCACCTGACTGCTCTTCCAGAGGTCATGAGTTCAATTCCCAGCAACCACATGGTGGCTCACAACCATCTGTAAAGAGATCCGATGCCCTCTTCTGGTGTATGTGAAGACAGCTACAGTGTACTTATATATAATAAATGAATAAATCTTTAAAAAAACAAAACAAAACACCATAATCCAAACACAAGTTGGGAAGGAAAAGGATTTATTTGGCTTACACTTCCATATTGCTGTTAACGGGAAGTCAAACAGGGCAGGAACCTGGAAGCAGGAGGTGAGGAGGTAAGGAGGCCATGGAGGAGAGGGGTGCTGCTTACTGGCTTGCTCCCTTGGCTTTCTCAGCCTCCTTTTTATTTTTTTTATAAAACCAGGACCATCAGCCCAGGTGTAGACCCACTTACAATGGCTCTCTCCGATCAATCACAAATTAGGAAGATGCCTTACAGCTGGGTTTTACGGAAGCATTTTCTCAATTGCGGTCCCCTCCTTTCAGATGACTCTGGTTTATGAGTCAAGCTGACATAAGACTGGTGAGCACACATACCCCACCCTAGATAGGCTCCATCCTGATGGGCTGACCCAATGCTCACACCCTTCCATTTACTCCATGGCTATCCACCTCAGGTGACTGGAGATGGAAGCTCCTGGGGAGAACAGCAAAGAAACAATCAAATACATCAGGTCTGGGGTTCCAGGGGGAGGGACTCACGAGGAAAATCAGAGCCCCCTTTCTTTCTCTGCAAAGCTCTCTGGTGAGGTAGCCAACAGGAATTTCCAGCATTTTGCCCCTTTGCCCAACCAATACATTATTTTCAACATAAATTTCTCTGGTTTCATAAACGATACTGAAGAAACATCTATATGGTTGGAAGAGAGTGGAGGAAGTACATCTGGCTGTTGATCTAAAGATCAGAGTTGAGTGAAGGCTTCCAAAGAGCAGGAAAACAGCCTAGGGCTCCCTTAAAGAAACAAGAATCAGCCCATTCAGACGGCTCAGTGGGTAGAAGCTTGTCATCAAGCCTGGGGACCTTGAGTTCCATCCCTGGGTGGAAAGATCCATGGTCAAAGAAAGAACCGATTCTCCCTCTGAGCTCCCACATGTACTAGCATGTTCACACATATGCACACATATACTTACACACAACACATAAAAGATGTGATTTCAAAACAATACTTTGTTTATTTGCTTGGTGTCTTAGTTAGGGATTTACCGCTGTGAACAGACACCATGACCAAGGCAATTCTTATAAGGACAACATTTAATTGGGGCTGGCTTACAGGTTCAGAGGTTCAGTCCGTTATCATCAAGGTAGAAGCATGGCAGCTTCCAGGCAGGGAGGGTGCAGGAGGAGCTGAGAGCTCTACATCTTCATCTGAAGCTGCCCACAGAATGTGGACTTCCAGGCAGCTAGGATGAGGGTATTTAAAGCCCACACCCACAGTGACACACCCACTCCAACAAGGCTACACCTCCTAATGGTGCCATTCTCAGGGCCAAGCATATACAAACCATCACATTCTACTTCCTGGCCCCCATACACTTGTTCAAAAACATGAGTCTATGAGGATCATCCCTAGTCATAGCATAATGCAAAATACACTTAGTCAAAGCCCCCATAGTCTATAGCAGTCTCAACAATGTTAATGCCCAAAGTTCAAGGTCTCTTCTGAGATTCATCCAATCACATAACTGTAATCCCCGAAGCAAGACAGGAAACCAGCTGGGCAAACTCCAAATGCTGCATCTCCATGGCTGATGCCAAAGCGGTTTTAAGATCTTCAACTCCTTTTTTCATCTTTGTTGACTGCAACAAACTTTTTTATCCTGGGCTGGTTCCACTTCCTGTTAGCAGTTTTCCTCAGCAGATAGTCCATGGTTCTGGCACCTTGAACATCTTGGGGTCTCCAAGGCCACTTCAATGTTACAGCTTCTTGTTTCAATGTCTGGGATCCACACAGGATCTTCTGGGCTCCTCCAAAGGGCTGGTGTCACTTCTCCAGCTCTGCCCTCTGTAGCACTCAAAGCTCAGGTTGATCCACTCCACTGCCACTGCTGTTCTTGATGATCATCCCATGGTACTGACATCTCCAACACAATGAGGTCTTCCACTATAACTAGGCTTCATCAATAGCCTTTCATAGGCTCTCTTCACAGTGCCAAGCCTCAACTCCTTTGCATGACCCCTTCAGTCCTGGGCTATCAACTACCAGTAAGGCTGTGCCTTCACCAATGGCCTTCCATGGCCTCTCACAGTGCCCAGCCTCAGCTGCTCTCCATGACCCCTTCATGCCTTCAAAACCAGTACCCACTGGGTTACTGTTATACATTACCAAGTACAACTGCAGCACCAGATACAACCTTGGCTATCTCTGGAATACAGTTTCTTTGTGTCCTCAGAAAACACTTCCCAGAAGATTAGCCCTCAGTGATGTTGGTCTTTTCTTAATCACCACTAATTTCTTAGCTCCAGCTGACCAGCATCAATTGTCCCAGTCATCCCTTCTATTCTGGACTCTAAAGCCAGAGCCATATGGCCAAAACTGCTAAGTTCTGCTGCTTGCTGGAACATGGTCCCCTTGTTCTATTACATTATCACTTTGTTTTCCAATTCCTTCCCTGTCTAAGCTTAGGAGTCCTGGAACTTGCTCTGTAGAGTGACTTTGAACTCAAAGATCTGCCTGGCTCGCTCTCTCTAGAATACTGGGATTAAATGTGTGGCCACTGTGGATCTAATCTTAGCTTTGTGGGATCTTGCCCTAAAGTCCCACTCCCTTAATATGCTATCTCCTAGAACACGGGATTGAGCTCCATTTCACTTCCTGGTGCCCCTTTAATATTCGAACCATATATTTTCTATTTTTCCTTTCTAAGCTTGCTAAGCTTGTTCAAACTGCTCTTCATGAGACTTAACCAGAAAACAAAGTCTATGCTGGGCTCTTGTGAAATTTCCTTTGTCAATGCAATTAATATAAATCTCTTTACCTCAGCCTCAGGTAGACTCTTCAGACAAGGGCAAAAAGCAGACACATTCTTCACCAGAATATCACAAAAACAGTCTCTATGCTAAATTTTTTCTCCTCTGAAACCTCTTAGGAAAGGTCTGGTCTGCCCAGTTCAAATCACTCACAGCAACAAAGTCTTCCATATTCCTACTAGGACGGCTCATTAAGCCCCACTTAAAACATTCCATGGCTTTTCAAATCCAAAGTCCCCAAATCCACATTCTTCCAAACAAAAGCATGGCCAAGCCTATCACAGCAATACCCCACTTCTGGTACCAACTTCTTAGGGTTTTACTGCTGTGAACAGACACTATGACCAAGGCAATTCTTACAAGGACAACATTTAACTGGGGCTCCCTTACAGGTTCAGAGGTTCAGTCCATTATCATCAAGGTAGGAGCATGGCAGCTTCCAGGCAGGCATGGTGCAGGAGGAGCTGAGAGTTCTACATCTTGTTCCAAAGGCAAACAGGAGAAGACTGATCTCCAGGCAGCTAGGATGAGGGTATTTAAAGCCCATACCCACAGTGACACACCTAATCCAACAAGACTACACCTCCTAATAGTGCCTCTACCCAGGCCTAAGCATACACAAACCATCACACATGGGTTTTTTTCTTTTGTTTGTTTTTGTTTTGTTTTGTTTTGTTTTGTTTTGGTTTTTAGCTCAATTTTTCTGATGTTATAATTATAATATTTCTCCCTTACCTGTTCTCCCTCTAAGTCCTCCCCATCTGCCCCTCCCTTAAAATTCATGCCCCTCCCACCCCTACTAACTGTAATAATGAAATTTTAAAAAGCCCAGGTCCAAGACTCATTGAAGAGGTTATCCTTAGTCTTGGGCCTGGATATGATTATTCCATAAGGGAAGCTTTGGCCCCAGATGGGTGGTTCTGTTTTCCACATGGAAAGCTGGACAACATGCTGAATGGAAAGACCTAACCAGCTACTATGCAGTCTACTTTTTTCCTATTTAGCTTTAGTGCTGGGACAGCAGATTCTTGGGTCCTCAAGATACACGCAAAAAAGAGGATTTCCAATGGGGTTCCAGATACCACTCTAGTGTCTTCTCTCTCAGCCGGTCCCCTTACTACAAAAGAATCAGACAATTACTTCTATCCACACAAGGTAACAGAGCTCCATTTACCTGTGTCCAATTAATTTACCACCCCAACCTCTGCATCTCCAGCTATCAATAGGATGGCATTTGGGAAACAAAGGAAAAGTGGTCTCTAATTCGAGGCAGGCAAAAAGAGCTGGGGACTGGTGCTGTTTTCTGCTCAGTCGTACGATGAATAAGACTCGGTCCTACCTCCTGTTGGTGGAATGAGAATATGAAAGGCCAGCAAGATAGCCCATGGTCATTGGTGATTGCTACCAAGCCTGACAACCTGAGTTCAATCCCCAGAACCCACATCATGTAAGGAAAGAACTGACTGAGTAAGCTGTCCTCTGATCCCACACGCACACACGTGTATGTACACAGATATAGACACAAACAACAATTAGTTAACGTTAAGTTTTAAAACAAAACTTTCTAGAAGCTCCGGAGAGCTAAGGAGACAGGGAACGTTGCAGGCATAAGATTCTAGGAAGAAGACTGAGGCATGTGTGTTTAGCATCCGGGCCATTTTGTCCCAGGAGTAGCAAGGCACTTGATCTAGGAAGTTTGACTGAACAGCACATTGACAGCCTGCTTTAGGGTTTCCACTGCTATGAAGAGACACCACTACCAAGGCCATGCTTATAAAGGCAAACATTTAATTGAGGCTAGCATACAGTTTCAGAGGTTTAGTCCATTATCATCACGGTAGGAAGCATGGCAGAGTTCAGCAGACATGGTGCTGGACAGGGAGCTGAGTTCTGCATCTTGATTCAGAGGTAGCAAGGAGACTCTCTCTTCCATACTGGGTGGAGCCTGAGCACCAGGAGCCCTCAAAGCCCGCCCACACAGTGACACACTTCCTCCAACAAGGCTACACCCCCTGACAGTGCCTCCTCCCACCAGCCAAGCATATTCAGACCACTAACAGCCCCATGAGATCAAAAGGCCAGGGCCTCTGCTTTATATCAAAAGCAGCAGTCTAAAGAGCAAGGGGATGGGAATAAGTAAGGACAGATACTAATCTCATCTACCTTCATGTCATCTGGGGGACCTAGAGTGTTTCGAGCTTCCGAAGAGACAATTTTCCTGCAACCGCCCAAAGAAATCCTATGCAAGCCATTTAAAAATCCTTTTTAGAACACTTGTCATATTTAGCAGTAGCAGCCAAAGCTTCAATTCATGTCATCAAATGTTAAATATCACTAATTATAGGATATATGATTAGTTAATGTATCAGGGAAAAATAAAAATGCTACCAAACATAAAAGCAAGAATCTATTATAAAAAGATTCTGTAAAAATATCTCGATTTCAGAGATGAAAATGTAGAAATATTTACATTTTAAGATATCAAATGTGGTGTTTATATAGACATAATTTTTTTTTAAAATAGGGTCTGACTATGCAGCCCTGGCTGACCTCAAACTCATGATTGTCCTGCTTCAGCCTTCCAAGTGCTGAGATCACATGCTTGTGCCAATATGTTGAGTCACACAAATAT
Source organism: Rattus rattus (assembly GCF_011064425.1). Taxonomy (NCBI): domain Eukaryota; kingdom Metazoa; phylum Chordata; class Mammalia; order Rodentia; family Muridae; genus Rattus; species Rattus rattus. The sequence continues at coordinate 57,898,604 of NC_046168.1, read as the reverse complement.
TTTTTTTAAAGTCATATTGCACTCATTCAAAGATCATCCAACCAAACAAAGGAACATAATAACATAAACATGAACCAGCAAGAAAATCAGAACATGCAACGAATGTTCTGGTATTACAAAGGGGAAATCCCAGACATAGAATGCAAAGTACCTGTGCCCAGCACACAGATATAAAAGTTGGACTTAGCCTAAGAGCCAGGTGTAGGGATGCATAGCTGTAACCCTGGCAGGAAATGTGGGAAGACCAGGGCTAAATCGGAGGTCAGCTGTTGTTGTAAAAATATAAAAATAAAAATGTATTGTGGTCTTTTACCCGCTAGGTCCTCACCACAGTGCCCCAAGATATCTGCTAGATTATCTGGGCGGAAACACATCCCAGCCGCACACTTTCCTACACTCAAACCCTCACATAAAAGAACACACAACACAATAATCTTAGATCCAATTGGTAAGATATAATTGCCCACTTAAACATACTATGCCCGGTACTATCCATCCCTTGAGAACATTAATAACAACCTGTAAATACACAGAGCAGAATCTTAACATCACCTGCCATCTTGTCCTGCCACAGCTTCTCAGCCCCTCTCCTCCGCCCTGTCTCCTCCTCTCTCCCCCAGTCTCCTCCTCTTCCTTCAAACTTCTCTCCCGCCCATCCTTCCTTCTCCTCCAATGACAGGCCTCCTTCTATCCTGTACCTGCCTCACCTGTGACATCATCCTACAGTCAGCCTAGGCTTATAGCAAGACTTTGTCTCAAAAAAACAACAACAAAACTTACAGGGGTAGTGGAAACAAGTGTTAAATGCGGTATGGCTTCATGTTGAAGCCATGCTGTTGAAAGAGAACTAGAACTCTACAAATGAAATTCGGGGATTGAGACTGAAACTGCAAACAAACATATAAATTCATCCCGGATTAGATATAGCTGAAGGAAACACTGGAACTTGGAAGACAGAACTCTTCGGAATGAAGCTTGAAGAGACTGTTTAAAGTGGGGGGAGGGAAAGGAGGAGTGGAAACACAGGAATCCAACTAAGAGAAGTCACAGTAAATTTAGGATGGCAAATTGACCTCGCACCACAAAAATGCTCCCACAGATAAGCAATCGAGTTTGGAGACAGTTGCCGATATTCCCCAGCCTAACTTTTTTCTCTTGGGGGTTGGTTTTGTGCACTGCATATTCAGTTGCTGCTTTCTGTGCCCCGAGCTCTGGTCACAGTCGGACACTAGCATTGTGGTGAGTATTTGAACCATCTCCTGGATCAGTGTTGTATAAAGAACGCTCCCAATTATCTCTGACTGGTAATAAAGAGCTGTCCAGCCTATGGCTGAGCAGAGATAGGCAGGCTGGACTTCCCATTCCAGCTAGGGGCCCCAGGGAGAGGAAAGGAAGAGAAGGACTGTGTGAAAAGAAGATGGAGAGACCAGGAGGATTTGCCACGAGGTCTCCATGAGAGCAGGCATGACGTCACACATGGACCAGAGCAAGCCAGGGAAAGACCAGATAGAAAAGTGACAGGGCATTAGGGAGTTAGAATAGCTCAGAATCTGCCCAGCCTAGGCTTAAAGCTTGGTAATAAACTTAATAAGTCTCTGTGTCAATTCTTTGGGAGCTAGGATAAGGCTATCTTTGAATTAATGTCTATACTTTTCTTTTTTCTTTTTTTTAAACATTTATTTATTTTATTTATATGAGTACGCTGTAGCTGTCGTCAGACACACGAGAAGAGGGCATCAGATCTCATTACAGATGGTCATGAGCCACCATGTGGTTGCTGGGATTTGAACTCAGGTCCTCTGGAAGAGCAGTCAGCGCTCTTAACCACTGAGCCATCTCTCCAGCCCTGTCTATACTTTTCAAGTCCATGAACACAGCCAAGGCAGATCACTCGCCCGCAACCGCACCGTGGTTCAAATCACAGATCAAATCACTCACAGCAACAAAGTCTTGCATAAGAGCTGTGACCGAAAGTGTGTGAATTTGGACGTTTATCTTTTCTGTCTGCCACTTTTCACTCCGTCGGCTGTTGTAGGGATGAAGCCCAGCAAAGGTTCACTGTGTACTGGTCTTCTCACCCCGCCCAGGCCCTAGGAATGACCTTCAGCAAGCCCTCCTTAAGCTTTGAATGTTGGTCTTCATGAGGTGCACCTCCCTCTTAACCGTCTTCAGTGATTCATAAGCAGCTCCTCCACTCTGGATAAGCTTGACACTGATGATTCTGGCATCGCAGATTAGTTTAGATTATTAGATACAGTTTTCAGGATTCCCATTTTATCTTTGAAATCTGAGGCATTCTTGGTTTTTTTCTTTCTTTTGAGAAATGGTCTTATATACAGGTGTTGCTGTTTAATCACACACACACACACACACACACACACACACACAGAGACACAGAGAGAGAGAGAGAGAGATAGAAAAGTAACTTACCAAAATGCAACTGTAATCGACAACTCATTAATTCTATCAATCAAATATAGAGACACAGACCATTGTGCACTGTCAATAGTATGAGGAAACTCCACCGCTGACAGGATGCTACCAACAAGAGTTTAAAAAAGGCCATGCCCCCTTCATAAAGACATTTAATATGGTCTTTGTGCCTTTGTGTTCTCATACCCTTAGCTAAGTAATTTCTCTGTGAATATGTCACAGGAAAAAAAACAATAATCCAGGGTGTCGAAAGAGTACAGGCACAATGACTCAGTTGGGAGAACTTGCAGAGAAATTTAATATCCCCTAATAGTAAAGTGTTGGGATAAATTAAGGAACTTGTAAATACCGAATTACCCATCTGCTAAAATTATATTTACCAAGAGTTTGAATCATAGATATCATTTGTTCTAGTACTACCTGGAAGAGGACTAAAATTAAAATTACACACACAACGTGGTCTCAGTTATATTTTTAAACGAGCCGAGGAAACCACTAAAAAAGGTGAAAAAAAGCCAACTACGAATTGGGTACAGGTGAATTCGTTTTACTTGATGCTTCCATGACTGTGCATTACTTTCCTAAACAGAGACATAAATATTAACACTCACGTCAATCACTGTGAAATATCTTAAAATAAGCTCGATAAAATAATTCCATCCACTCGATACAACTGTCGGAGCTTTCCCGTGGTTGTTTTCAGAACTAGGCTTGTGTACACACATCGCTGGCACCAGTGTAATTAGCTTGAATCTGTGAGCTGCTTTCTCAGAATGAGACGCTCTGGAAGGAAGGCAAGTAATTAAACCTTTTTCCTGCCTCCTGAATGTTCCACCAACAAGATCTGGCAACCAGGAAGACAGAGGAGTATCCCAGGAGCACAGAGCATGGAAAGACCTGGTAAATTCCCAGATGCCAGCGGGCCCCAGCCTCCTCAGGGAACTTCTCTGTAACCCTGGCAAGCATTATAAATGCTCTCTGCCTTGGTTTCCTGGCTTACATGATGGGTAAGAAGGGTTGATCAGGGGACCCTTAAATCTCCTTGCATTCTGTTTTCTGGAGAGAAAAAAAAAAAAACCCTCAATAGATCTCAACTCTTTAAAATGCTCATATAAATTGTCAGTTTAAAAGTAAAAGGAATAATATTTTCTTAATGTCCCCTAAGAGCAAATCTTCCTGTTCCGGGTTCTTTGTTGTTGTTGACACAGACATTGATACATTGACTGATTAACCTCACAGAGAACCAGCGGTATCAATGTCATGAAACTAGATTGCTCTAAACTAAGGCGAAAGATCGATTAATTTACTAGCGAATTCACTTAAAAACCTAAAATATGGTTTTTAAAGTTTTATTATTTTGCTCACGGGTGCTTAAACTGCTTTGCCCCCCTCGTCCCCCAAACATAAGAGGATGAATATTTCTCACTTGGTCTGTTTTAATGCACGGAATTCCAAAAGAGAAATCTAAATCGACGAACTCTTACCGAACCTTTTCAGAGACCATTCCATGACCTGAAGACACGCTCCATTCACTTTCCAAAGCAACAAGTTGGACTCTGCTCCCGCCACCTTACGAGGTGCAAATGTAGCGCCCATGACCGCAACTCAGACTCTGCTGACTGTAAACTAACCTCCTCCTCTTGCCATCCTACAGAGATGCTGTTGACGCTGGGGCTGACAAGCAGGTTGAATTCTTGGTTTTAAAGCAGAAGTGAGCAGAACTACGGGCAACTTGGGAGTCTTTGATCACCTTTCCATGATGTAAGCTAGCACCGGCCAAGCTCCTCTAAGCTCCTGCTGGTCCTGCACAAAGAAAGTTTTTAGTACCCTACACAGGCTTGCTCCCCGCGCAGAGATGGCTTTAACAGGAAGCAAACTGAAGATTAAATTCACAGTCTCCTACTTGATTGTCCAAGAACGCATCCAAGGCTGGCCATTTTGCCTTTTTTCTTTCTTTCTTTTTTCTTAAACGTTATTTATCTATTTCATGTACTTTGGTGTTTTGACTGCATGCATTCTGTGTGAGGGTGTCGGATCCCCTGGAACTGGAGTTACAGACAATTGTGAGCTGCCGTGTGGGTGCTGGGAATTGAACCGGAGTCCTCTGGAGGAATGGTTTTTAACCACTGAGTCATCTCTCCAAGCTCCTTGCCTTTTTCTTAAATAGGTCTCTCCAAACTACACAAGCAGATCCCTGCCAAACTCAGCCTCCACCCTCACTTTCCTACCCTGCGGTTGCCCGCCAGCTGCGGTCCAAGTAGCAGGTTCAGGTGTTGCTCTGGGGTAGGCTTTGCTGCCAAAGATGGTTCTGGTACCCACACTTCTGGTACACACGTTAGATCTACATTGAGACCGGAAGAATCGCTTCAAAACTGAACTCAGCAACATGATTACTGAATTTGAGTATGTGTGCTGACAGGGAACATTAGTTCTGATCTGAAATTATTGACATGGAAAGTGCTACAAAGTTAGTCAGACATTATCAAGTTGCCTTTACTGAAAAAGATTCAAGTGACACTAAATAAAGCCTTTCCCAGAGAGTTATGTTACAGCACGATACATAATATCCAGTACTCTGAAGAACAGTGGTCCTCGGGGAGTGACTCTTCTCCCAGGGGACATTTGTTGATATCTGGAGATGCTTTGGGTTGTCACCGTTTAGAAAGGGTAGCTAGACAGGGCCTCCAGCATCCGATGGGTAGAATCCATGGACAGAACTAAACACTAGACAAGGTATTCCTGTGAGGAAAGCAGCTCCTATTCCTATAACAAAAAAACCCTCAAGTCTGAGAGCGGCAGTTAGGAATCTGTCTTAAGGTAATGGGAGTGCAAGGAGACAGAGACTCTCACTGTAAAACAACCAATCTGTAGACCTTGGGGAGGAGCATGTGAAGGCTAAGTTGAGAGTCGGCTCACAGAGAGCTACGGTCTGACATCCACTACCACCCCATTATAAAAGGCAATGACGCCTCTGAAGGGGAAGCGGAAATTGTACTCGAAAGCCTTGGCTCTCCACCTTCCTAATAATGCAGCCCACTAATACGGTTCCTCACGCCGTGGGGACCCCCCCAACCATGAAATTGTTTCGGTGCAACTTCACAACTGTAATTTTGTATTTACTGTTGTGAATCATAATGTAAATATCTGATATACAGAATATCTGATGCGTGACACGCACCCGCTCCCACCGAAGGCTCGTGACCCACAGGTTGAGAACCACTGCTTCAAAGAGAGGGAGCCGGGTGTGGTGGAGCATGTGTGGGACCCCAGCACAAAACAAGCTCTGAAAGGAAAACCTCAATCTCAAGTTCAGGATAGGTGAGCATAGGCTACATACTACGTAGGGAGAACCTGTGCAAAAACAACAACATCAACAACAACAACAACAGCAACAACCGAAGATTGAAGCCTCCAGAGGTGTATAGATCATGGCACTGCGAGGAGGACCCAGGACTAGGTGTTATCGTTTTAGGAGCACCAGGAAAGTCACCCTGCCAGCCCAGTAACTTCTAGCCCTGGCATTCCCAGAACCACAGAGGCAGCTTTTCATTCTCTGATGAGGCTTAAAGAACAAAGACCCCTGAAGACGGAACAGTGACCTACATTCACACTCAGGACAAAGTGATGGGTAACTGGTTGTTTTCCCCTGAGACCAGTTTTCGTACACTGCAAGCCCTGCCTGGAGGAGCTGAAACTGGTGACAAGGACGGGAGGACCTGAGGAGGGAGGGAAAGGGTGAGGAAATGAGCAGGAGACGCTGAAGATTCACCTACTCCAAAGACGGGCGGCTCTAGCATGCAGAAGAGGATGCTGGGAGCCAAAAGAGGCACATTCCTGGCCTGAGGAAGATTACAGCCAAGCTCAGCTCAGGTGAAAACACTTCAGGAATGCTTGAAACAATGGAGGAGGGGTGCAGGGCTGGCCAGCTGCTGGGGCCACTAGAGGATCCCCTGGAGCCTCAAACTGAGTGGTTCCCACACTTACACCTGACGGTCCAACATGAAGTCTCTCACATTTCTGGGGAATGGATGGGAGCCCTCCAGATGGACACCTAGTCCCTTCTAAGGGTTCTAAAAGCTGGTCTGTTTGCCCGATACCTTTGCTGACTGCTATTTCCCTCGACTGGAATCTTGTGTCATCATCACCTTAGCTTTCTCTGCTGTTGGTCTCCTTTGGTTTTCCTCCCCTTTCCTCACTACCGAGCACATTCACTTGGATCTCACCACGTTTTCTATGAAGAATTTCTAACAGGTCTACTTCCAGAAAAGACTGTCGGGGGTGGGGGCGGGGGGGGTGAGGGTCCAAGTTCATAACAAAGATAGCGCCACATAGTTTTAAAAGAACTTAAGATGGAAATCAGAAACAATTTTAAAGAGAAAAAGTTTATGGCACCAAGAAGCTGGGATTAAGCAGTTACCAGAAACGGTTAGAAATCAATGTCAAGAGACAGACATACAGAACAAATGGAAACTCTGCATTTCTGGTTTTAAAAGAAAGCCGCAATTCTGTAGATCTTTTGGGTTTTTTTAAGCACGTTACTAGATTTCCTTTTTTGGTGCCCAAACTGCCATTTTACTCCTCATGAACTGTCACAGGTCCTGTAGGACAAGAACTGTGTCTTAGATTACATTTTGGAGTATCTATAACAAAGAAGCACTTAAATATTTGCCATTCTATTGAGAATCAAGATCTGGGGCTAATTCTTCAAATCTCTTAACAGGTCTCTCAGACCATTTGTAAGGTTAAGATTAAGGACACTGCCTTGGCCCTAGTATCAGTGTGAACTGCTTGGCTGAAGTAAGTGTAGCTAGCCCTATCTCTCTTCCTTCTTCACTCTGTCCTTTCTGAGTTGGCTGTCCACCTGTCTCTCTTTCTCCTTCGACTTAGATTCCACTTTTTAGCACTAGGGCTTTGCCACATAAAACTTTGTCCCATTCTCTGTTATAATCAGCAAAGTTCTCCCTCGTTATTATTCTGCCGTTTTCCTGTCAGACCAACTCTCACGCATTCAAGCCTAAATTGCCTGATGTGGAGAGACAAGTCCTTCTCACTCCACGCCATAATCTAGAAAGTTAAAATGCAGTTTTCTCCGGAAGTTGAGGACCCATTATACGTTTCCCCTTCTTGTCTCTATCTACTTCGCCCCCCACCACCACACCACACTCCCACCTCTGCCTCTCCTGCCCTCGCAGTATATTGGGCTACCATTTGGCCAAAAAACGTCCTTTACAGACTAGGTTCTCCTTGAATAATGATTCCAGAAACAGGGTCATCAAAAAATCGGAAATACTCAACAAGTACCTGTCAAACTGAAACCGTCATGCGCATAGTAGGTGTTTAACAAGCATCTCTGAAATGCAGACAGTTGTCCTGCACACAGTAGGCCTCCAGTAAAGGGCTACAAAACCGAACAGCAGGCAACAGTCGTTCTTAGAGAACCTGGCAGAGATGACATTAATCAAAACCCAGGCACAGTTCCATGAATGGAAATGCACGTCTCGAGGTAGCGCTTTCGAGAGTGCAGGAGAGGCGCGTGACAGCGCGGCCGCCGCAGGAATCGCGCTCTTTTGGGAAGCAGTACCTACCTCCGCTCCGGGGTATTGATGGGCAACCGGAATCTTGGGGCTAGAAAGAGCCTCTTCCAATGATTGTCCCTTCAGGGTAGCACCTGGAACTCTCACCACAACCCCCTCTTTGGGTAACCAACCATCCGGGTTTCTCAAAGGAATCGAGAGTAGCAGGGAGAACAAAAGCAAAAGCCCGCTGGGCTTCCGATTCTTTTCTGATGGAGATCAAGCCGGCCAGAGGCAGAGGGAGCCGGTCGGGACTGAGCAGTGATGTCAGTCCCCAGTCGCTGCCCGCACTGCCCTCCCTCCCCAACCGTTGCGGGCTCAGCGCAGTCCAGCGAGGGGAAACAGCTAGGTCCTCTCCCTCCCAGGGCCACCGACCCACAGAAGAGGCGCCTCTTTCGGGTGCGGCCGGGACAAAATGCGAGGCTAACCCTTGAACAGAGAAATAAACTGGAGGAGAGGCTAACAGGGAACAGAACCAGACCCCCAAATCCAAATCTGAACTCGAGAACCGCCCCTCCGCCACCCCGAACGCGCGCTGTCCCCAAGGGGTGGGGTCCCCTCGTGGAGCCCAGCCCCTAGGTCGTCTTCCCTGGCACACACCCACGGAAGAGCTCAGCAGCAACCTTCCCAACCAAACTGGGGAGCCAGGGACAGTACCCGCGCACGGTGCGCGGAGGAAGAGGTCACCGAGGGCGGCCGGGGTGGGTCCCACCGGAGACGGTGGCCGGCGCTCCGAAAGTCGCGAGTTGGGTGTCTGCTCGAGCTTGGGGGGCGGGGGGACGGAATCACGGGTCAGGTGAGGCTGGGGTGCAGAGTGAACCGGGAAGTCCCGGTCCTTGCAGTTCCCAGCTCCCCGGAGCCGGCGGAACTCCGGGAGGAGCGGGCAGCTAGAGAAAAAAGCGGGCGAGCAGGGAGCCACTCACCGAGGCAGACGGAGCGCGGCGGCCCTTTGTCTGCGGCCGCGGCGCCGGCGCTCTCCGCCCGGTTGCACCAGCCCTGGCGCGGCCGAGCTCCCGCCGGCTCCCCGACAGTCCGGCTCGGGCTCGGGCCCGGCCCCCGCCCGTACGGCCCCCGCCGCGGCTCCGCCCCCAGCCCCGCCCCTGCCCTGGCCCACGGGCCCCCACCTGCTGCGGCGGGGACAGCTGGAGCCCCGGCAACCGCACCGGGGACCATCCAGCTGGGACCCGGACCGGGAGGCGGCTTCTCCTGAGCAGCCGGGCTTCTGCACCTCCTGCGTGGACGCCCGAACCGGGGGCAGCCTGGCCTTCCCGCCCGGCACCTGCTCTTCAGTGCCCCTGTCGCTCTAGCCGCGAGTCCTCACTCCTGCAAGGGTTGGAGGTCCCCTCAAAGCCCGGTCCCTGAGGAAGGGATGGCGGGATGTGGCGGTCTCCCTGAGCTCCCTGAGCTTTGCTTCGGGCCAGCCTCTTCTACCAAAACCGCTGAGACTGAGGGCGGGGAGAAAGAGCCGGTTGGAACTGGACCGCTCCAGGCAGGGGAAAACCTGAGTGGGCGGGAGCCACCCCTGGCCGAGGGTCTTGGGGACGGGGAGCTCAGGTCACCAGAGGGCCTTGCGTGTGCAGCAGATCGCCTGGGCTGCGCATACGTCCTGGTTCGCGGGGTCCAAGTAAAACTCACAGATGGGAACCGAGACTTTGGTAGCCAGAAAAAAAAAAGCCTTAGACCCCAAACTTTGCTAGCGACTGGTGTTTGAGCTGTCTTCCAGCAGGTAGATGCGTCACTGTGTGACCACAACCCTTTAAAAACGGGAAGCTGCTTTCCTAAGAGGGGGTGGAAGGGATGATGAACTAAATATTGAATAATGAGGTCACCAGTAGCTTTGGTTGCCAGTGAACCCTCCCTCCTCCCAACCGAAGCACCCAGAGAGTGGGGGCTGCGCTTGTACACTTCACCAAGTGTAACGTATCGTGTGTTTATTTCTGCCACGTCCTGAGCCGGAGAGCGGTACAATTTCTGGTGCCTAATTATTTGGGTTGTATAACCGCACCAAGGGTAACATGGATAAAAATGTAAAACTCAGAAACTGTGGGATTGTATTGGAAGCTGTGACCAGTGCTCAACTCGGTGGTAGTCCTATAAAGGGAACAGATGGTCGCTGTAGTAGCCGCACAGCTATCACTGTCATTAATCCTGTGTACGTAGGTAGCCACGAGGTGTGGGACTAACTATAGCGAGGTTAGAGAGAGGAGTTACCTGGACTTGCACTGATCTAAAAGAGGAAGCGAGGACAGTGATGGTGTCTGTCTGTAGCCAGACATCTCAACGCGCCTTCCCTGGAGAACATTTTAACATTCTGCTTACTTAATTTTCATTACAAATAAGAATTATCAATTCAGCAAGTGTGCATAAATATGAAGTGTTCTGTGTTGATGAATTCTCTTTTATAACATCTCTGCTAGGAGGGAAGAAAAAGAGGCCTCAAGATGCTTGTTTTATGCAAAAGAGACGGAAGGGCAAATGTCCCCCGAAGTAAATCCATGTATCAGCTGAGGGCCTGGTGAGTGGGCACAGGGAGTGTGACCCAAAGCAGCTGAAGGTCTCGGAGTCTCCCTTCTGTGTGTTTTAGCTCAGAGTCTGGGGTCTGGAAACCACTCCTTACGACAGTGTGCTTGCCCATGTGAGTAATTTATCTCTTCCATTTGGCAACTAGGGAAATGTAATTTTCTCCACGTGATGAGCCTGAGTGAATGGATCATGCCTCGCGAATGGCCCTCCTCCAAACTGTGGGATGAGAGACCATGAAATATGCATTTGAATATCAGGGTTCACTGCTGCAGACCGCCAGGGGCGGAACAAGAGCCAAGAGCCTACCTAGGCTCCTCCCATCAGGTTTGGTTGTGGGGTCTTCCCCCTGCGGATGCTGCTCTTAGGAAACAAGTGATGCATCGTGTTCACTCCTCAGGGGAGACTCCTGAAGAAATATCTGGAGGAGACATGTGTTAATCGCTGAGAGTAACTGCCGGGACGAAGGAGTCATTCTGTGCCCCACTGCCTGTGTCTGGACATACTGAATACCTCAGAGGCTAGCCAGGGTGCCAGCCTCTGTGTAGCCCTGGAGGATATGAGAACAGGTAAATACGGTGCCTGCCGGATTCATCTCAGGGCATTCCCTTTGACTTCGGTTTGGGTGGTGAGGAGAACTAAGACCTCCCGACTACCTAACAGTCGCCTCTTGTTCCAGGAGTTGGCATCAGTGAGGGGCAATGTCTTGCATGTGTCCTCTCTCCCAGAGACAAGGACTAGTCAGGCTTGAGAAACCCACGAATCCTTGACCTTAGTGGTAGAGCCTCTGAGTCTTTGCAAAGCCCTTTGGACCTTGCCTCCCCTTCCCTCTCCCCTCCCCCTTCTGTCTCTTCTTCCCCTCCCCCCCACCCCTCCATCGCCTCCAGGTCATTCTATCCCATGCCCCACTGCATAAGTCTGGACACACAGACTCCCGCAGTGGCTAGCCAGGGTACCAACTTCTGTATAACTCCCCTTCTGTCTCTCCCCCTCTCTCTCCCTCTCCCTCTCCCTCTCTTCCTTCCTCTTCCTGTTTCTCCCTGTTCTTCTTTTTCTTCCACCCTCTTTCAGTCTCTCTGCCCCTCTTCTCTCTGTTTTTAGCCCTGTTGGATCTGAAGCAAGTGACACTTGTGAAACACATACACACACAGACATGCACACATTCAGACACAGAGAGAGAGAGAGAGAGAGAGAGAGAGAGAGAGAGAGAGATGCACACATGCAGGCATACACATACACAGACATGCACACACATGCAGGCATGCAGGCATGCATACACACACACACACACACACACACACACACACACACACACACACACACACACACACACACACGTTCAAGCCCATAGGGAAATGAGGCAGACGAGGGATCATTAGAGCTTCAGTCGGGCCTCAGGCCTAAGGCCTACAAATCAGAGGCCACGCCCTCCCCACTGTCCCTTCAGGCTGCTCTAGAAATGCCTTTGTTCTATGGCAGAGATGAGATCCAAGATGTCGGTGCAGACCTGGAGACAGGAGTCAAGGGGCTCTTTGGGTTGCATGGTTTTAACTGTGGACTGGCGATTTGAAGCCTTCTCATTCGTCCGAATTACCCAGGAAATGTTCACGGGTACGAAGCAAGAGTAATGTCCTGGTCCACTTACAGAATGTCTCTCTGCTGTCCTGTCTTCCCTCCTACTCCTGTAAACAAACTGTCCTTGCTCTAGGCCTTGGTTGTGAATCAGGGGTAGAACAAGCTTAGGATGCAGGCGTCCCTGGGTTCAATCTCTAACAATCTCTAACAATGCGCCCCTCCTCTCCTCTCTGTCCCCACTAGTTTGTTCATTCACCAATAAACAAACACAACTGTCCCTGCTGTATCTGAACGAAATGGCACTTGTGGACACAGTCTCATTCCCGACTCAAGAACATCGTTCTACAAAAATCCTTCCCTCTCCTCTACCAGTTTACCTCAGGATTACACAGCAGCCATCAAAGGGCCTGCACAATGGTTCAGCAGACAGAGGGATTCCTGCAAAGCCTAGTAACTTGTATTTGATACCCAGAATCTACATAGTAGGAGACAGTCTCCAGGTAGTTGTCCTCTGACCTTTCACCCATAACCCCTTCCTCCAAAAAACATAAATGTAGTGAAGAATTGTAATGGTTTGTCGCCGCTGACTGTTCCAAAGTAAATCTAGAGTGAGGCATGGTGTCACAGGCCTGTAGTCCCAGAAGTAGAGAGGCAGAGGCAGGGAGATCAAGAGTTCAAGGCCATTGGTGATGTACGAGTTTGGGGACAAGTGAGACCCTGACTAAAAAGAAAAGTAAATGTCAAATCCAAAGCAAGACAAAGAATACCCTTAGACCTATCTCTAGCTGTTTCTCGTCTCTCATTGGTCCTTCACAGTACAATCAGGCAAACCAAGTTTCTCCCAGTCCATTTTCCACTTCTACATTCTCTGTCTAACCCACTCCTATCATCAGGGCGAAGGGCAGCCAGTGGCCTCTGTGTCTTTAAAGCTAGTGGTCTGTTCTTGAGCTTTAAGTGTTGTTCATCTTTCCTTCCTTCTTAAAATATTTTCTCCTTTCTCTCAGCATTCTTCCGATCTGATTCAATCTTATGGGTTTTTCAGGGAACAGTGGATGCCAGCTACTTAGCCCAGCGGACAGCTTACCAAGTCAAAAGCCAAGCTCAAGGCACTGCCAGGAAACTCAAGAACGGGGCAAAGATGCTATCACTCCTGGTAACTTTGTTTTAGAGATTAAATGAAGCAGTAAGACAAGAGAAAAATAAATAATAGCTATGGCTACTAACGAGAAATAGGTATGGGTCTTGTATATGCTATAATTATGCGACTAAAACGTCAGACGCCGGTTTTGGTTTGGTTCTTAAATGCTACTAAAGATACGGCTAGATGATTCGGTACGTAAGGGCACCCCATGCAGAGCCTGACTGTGCACTGATATCTTTATGCAGGTGAGGGCAGGCACAAGATAAGGCAAGGCCTGTGATTGGCTAGGGAAAAGCAAGGCAGGTACAGAGTTTTGGAGAGAGGAGAAAGGAGGAAGAAGAACCAAGATGGAGAAGAACAACCCAGATCCTTGTGGCCTTAAATGGCCATAGGTAGCTATAAAAATCCTATAAGGGAGGATTATTACAGGACAATTTGTCTTATCTAGGTGGGCAGTTCACATCATTATCAGTTTGGTTGCGAGTTTATTGGGTGGATGTTTTCTGGAGGGAGAATTTACTGATGTCAATCTGGTTGATAAATTACAAGCTTATTAAGTTTTGATTTTACCGGGTTCTTGGGAATGTGAGCAGAGTTCTCAGCAAGAGAGCTGCGAGACAGGCCGTCTCTGCATGGGACTGGCGTAGCAGTGAGCTGCCTTGGGAACTAGAAGGATGGACACTGATGGGACTAGCCATGGTGGTGAGATCTTAGTAGGGCCCAGAGAGCCGGCGGTAGCGTGGGATGGAAATTGGGTACTTACCGAGTCAGGTAGAGACGTTTTTGCTGATTGAGATGAAAATACCCTGCAGATGCCATGTGGCTGGCTGGAGTTGGCAATAGTGAGGGTTGATATATTTTTAAAATTATTATTATTTACCACTACACCTGAATTCAATCGCTAGGATCCACATAAAGAAAAGAGAGAGATCGACTGCTGCACTTTGACCTTTGACCTTCGCATGTATACATGCTAGTACTCACACATACACACACATATAACATAAAAATTGTAAATGTTACTAGAGTACCACTATGGTAGCACATTCCTGTAATCTCAATGCTTAGAAGTTGAGAAGTTCCTCCATGAGGAAACTGCCCTGCTAGTACTCAGTGTGTTCTGTCCTTGCCTGGGTTCTCCTCTGGTCACTTCTCTTCCTTTGAGTGTCTCTGAAGCTCTTCTTCCTTGATTTCTCTTTGGGATAAAGTTTCTTATTCTGGTCAGGCAGTGGTGGTTCACTCCTTTAATCCCAGCACTTGGGAGGCAGAGGGAGGCCGATTTCTGTGAGTTCCAGGACAGCAGTTGATTCTTATGTTTGAATGCTTGGTCCACAGTTTGTGGAACTGTTTGGGAAGGATTAGGAGGTGTGGCCCTTGTTCGAGGAGGTGTGTCATTGGAGGTGGGGCTTGGGTTTCAAAAGACTCCTGCGGTTCCCAATTCTCTCTCTGACTTCTACCTTCAATCAATCCTCAAGCTCTCAGCTGGTCCAGCTACCACACCTTTGCTCCGCCATCACGACCTGTAACCCTCTGAAACTGTAAGCCCGATTAAACTCTGTCTCTTAAGTTGCCTTTGTCACTGCAATAGAAAGGTAACTTACAGGATCTAATAAATTCTATGGTAGTTTTTTTTTTAATTAAAAAGCAAATCTTTAAAAAGATACTTAAAATTTTTATAGTCAAAGTGATCAGTGACCTGAAAAAGGAAACAAAACGGTTATTAAGTTCAATCCAGAACTGGAGAGGAAAGTCGGGAATATAGGCAAAAAGCCAATAAAAATGAACGAGAAAGTCAGCAGTGTGGATGAAAAGGTGGGCAACATGAAAATAAGATTCTGCAAGGACACTGAGATTTTTTATAAAACGAAGAGATGTCAGAAATAAAACCATCAATGCATCAAAAACAAACAAACAAACAAACAAAAAAAACACCCACAGTGGAGAGCATCAGCAGTAGACTTGGCCAAGCAGAGCAAAGAGTATCAGAAACAGAAGAAGATGTCAATAAAATGGTGCATTTCAGCCATCAATAAAGGGAGGAGGGCAAGTCAGGATGAAGAACTCTGGGATGCAGTCAAGAGAGCAAACTACAGAATCCATGGGATACAAGAAGGGGCTGAGATATACACTAAGGACCCAAACCTAGAGACATGTTCAAAAGCAAGAAATATTTAGAACTCCAAATCACTCCAAATGGTCATGACCAAAGACGAACCTCTCTGTTACATAAGATGCAAGTGTGTGTGTGTGTGTGTGTGTGTGTGTGTGTGTGTGTGTGTGTGTCTACATCAACCAAACAACACTAAGAGACGAGCCAGGCCTTGTAATACATGCCTTTAATCCTAGCACTTGGGAGGCTAAAAGATCTCTGAATTCAAGGCCAATCAGTCATGGCCTCTGATTCTCTAGAATGAGTTTCAAACCAACCAGGGATACATAAATGATAACCTGTCTCAAAAACAAAACAAAACAAAACAAAAACAAAAAAGTTTTTAGAGAAAACATTGAGTCATCTACAAAGGCAAAACATCGGAATAATATCAGAACTCTCATTAGCCACCTTAAGGCCAGAAATGTCGGCGTGACATATTCTAGACCTTCACAGTAACTGCCAACCAAGGCTGCTACATTCAGCAAATTATAAAACTATTAGAGAAACGAACACATTTTAAGCAAGAACAACGTAAGGCAGATCCAATTACCAGGCCAGTAGATGTTCAAAGGAAGCCTCTATACACAGAGAAGGGAGAAAACCTCACTCATGAGATTACTGGGAAGAGTAGCTTTCATAAGGGCAATGGTGAACAAGGGAAGGGTAGAAAGGTAGTCCAACACCACAGCACAGTGGTTCTCCACCTTCCCAATGCTGCAGCCCTATAATACAGGTTCTCATGGTGTGGTGACCCCCATCATAAAATTATCTTATTGCTTCTTCATAACTGTAACTTTAAAGCTGTTATACATCACAATGTAAGTAACCGATATGCAGGTTACCTGGTATGTGACCCCTGTTGGGGTTCAAGACCTGTAGGCTGAGAAGCACTGCCCTAGCACAGTAACCCTGAAGTCCTCTAACAGTGCTAGGGAGAGAGGGAAGGACAAACAATAACATAAGCCACCAGACGAACAGCCAAAGAAATTATAGACATTAACAAATATCTTTCAATTACAACCTTACAGGTAAATGGCCTCAACTCACCAATAAAAGAAAAGGTCTTGGCTAGCTGAGTTTTAAAAGATAAGCGAACAACGAACCTACATTCAACTCTCTGTCCTCTCCAAGAAATCTACCCCGTTAGTAAAGACGTCCACAGACTGAGCATCAAAGGAAAATAACCTGCCAAGTGAACAGAACCCCAAGCCAGGATGGTCTAACTATTCTGTTATCCGATACTGTGGATTTCAGAGGAGATTTCACAGCTATGAGTACCTACATTCAAAAGAAAGATCTGAAATAAATAATCTAATGGTGCACTGCAAGGTCTGAGCAGAACAAGAACAATCTGAAGTCAAAAGAAGCAGACGGCAAGAAACAATAAATCTCAGGGAAGAAATTAATAAAATGAGGGGCAATAGGGCAAGGCATAGCATCTAATCAATCAAACAGTTGGTTCGTTAAAAAAATCAATAAGATTGTTAAATTTCTAGTTAAATTAAATAGAAAAAGGAAAAACCTAAATTCCTAATATGAGACTAAAAAGAAGATACTATAGGTTCCGATTGTACCCAGAAAGTAATCAGGGAGTATGTTGAAAACATATATTCCCAAAAGCCTGGAAAAACTAGAAGAACTAGACAAATTCCTAGACACGTATGTCCTACCGAAATCAAATCAAGACAGCATTGACAACTTCAGCATCTCCAAAGCAGTCAATGAGATTGAAGCAGCAATGTAAAAAAAATTAAAAATCCAGAGCCAGGAGGAATCACTGAAAAGTTTTATACTACACATAAATAAAGGCTATTTATATCAGTGCTTCGGACACCATTGTATAAAATAGAAGAGAAAGGATCGCAGCCTGTAGATCCTTGTAGTGTCGGCAGTGCCTCAACACTAAAGCCAGATAGGATACAAAAAAGAAAGGAACCTGTAGGCCATCCTCCCTGGTGAGCACAGATGTGAAAATTCTCCATATTCATTTTGCAAACCTAATTCAAGGCACATTATGAACACTGTGCCCAGTGACCAAGGAGCTTCCATTCCAGTAATGCAGGGTTGGCTCAAGCTAGGAAAAGCACTAAGTGTAATTCAGCACATAAATAGACTTAGCACCAGATGCAATGTGATCTCTTACTTAGTAGAGAAAATGCTTCCAAGAAAGATTAGCATCCCTTCATGATGAAAAGCCTCGAGGGAACACAACGAAAGCTACGTATAACAAACATACAGCTAACATATATTGAGTGGGGGAGGGGAAGCCGAGAGCATTTCTCTAAAATTTGCCATGAGGCAAGGGTGCACACTTTCTCCGTCCTTATCCATTATAATGTTCAAAGTCTTAGCTAGATCAGTAGGACGAGAGAAAGAAAGAAAATGGCTGCAAGTAAGAAAGAAGCAATCGCATCCTATATTTAATGGGCAGTGTTTGTTGCACACTATCGGGAGAAATGAGAGTGGAGTAAACGCGTCTATACTGTACTCTCCAACTGTGCGGTTAATTTTGAATATAAAAGC
This sequence comes from Rattus rattus, assembly GCF_011064425.1. Lineage (NCBI taxonomy): Eukaryota > Metazoa > Chordata > Mammalia > Rodentia > Muridae > Rattus > Rattus rattus. Next base: position 57,880,687 of record NC_046168.1, on the reverse strand, counting down.
CCATTTCTGCAATAAAACATGAACAGCCACAGACACCAAACCTGGGAAAACCATGATGTCAAGGAAATGGTTTTGTAACATTGTTTACAAAAAAACGAAAGGACCAGAAAGAAACAAATAAAGAGAAGGTTACAACTCAGGTGGACCCAGATTTCTCACTGTTTTCTTTGTCCCCCGTGCCCCCCGCCCCCCCCCGTCCTCCCCCTCCCCCCAAGCTGAGGACCAAACTAAGCGCTCTACCACTGAGCTAAATCCCCAACCCCTCTCACTGTTTTCTTTCTTTCTTTTTTTTTATTTATTTATTATATATAAGTACACTATAGCTGTCTTCAGACACACCAGAAGAGGGCATCGGATCTCTTTACAGATGATTGTGAGCCTCCATGTGGTTGCTGGGAATTGAACTCAGGGCCTCTGGAAGAGCAGGCGGGGCTCTTAACCGCTGAGCCATTTCTCCATTCCCTCTCACTGTTTTCTAATCTGTGCTGAGAGCAGTGCCTGGTTAGAATTTTTGAACAAGTTGGGATGTGAAGAATTGAAAACTTCCCGGATCCTCCTGAGGCACACAGAAGAAAACCAACAGGTTCTGGTTTGTCCCGAGCTTACACTGCCTGTGTGACACAGTTTCTGTCACTGTCCCTATCTGCTGTCATTGATCTGGAATGAGGGTATGCTGTCAAGAGTGAGAACCAAAGGCTACCTAGAGATCTATGAATCACTCGTGAATACCAATGAGTATCAGATATATCAGGTAATTGATATATATCAGGTAATTTTATTTTTATTCTCTTAAAAATTTTAATATTCAGCATTTTGTAGAAACATATGAAATCTCACATCAGAAACAGAAATGTATTTTTGGTTGGCTATTAAGGGTTGGTTTCCAATCAGAAGCACCGGGCGCTGTTCCCAGCTCTAAGCCCCTCTCAGCGTGTTTTACTCGGCAAATACAGTGGGTCTCTGGCTGCCTGCTGAGTGCAGCTCAACTCAAATCCTGAGCCCTCAGCCAAATGAAGATGTCACTGTACAACACAGGGCTAGTGGGACAACCAGGCAATGTGACAACTATTGCTAATAAATGCAACAGCTAAAAAAACACGACAACGTAAATAAGTGAATGTGTGCGTTCTTAGGGCTCATAAAAGACAGTGGCCAGAAACACCACGAAGAGTAAATCCAAAGGTAGATTGTTCAAAACAGGATAAAATCTGCAAAAGGCTGATTCCAGAAGCGAAAAAGAAACTCTTACGATATCATCAGTGCAAACAGTTGAGAGGTATAGGTAAACATTCTGAAAATTGTCAAAGAAAATTGAGAGTGGTTACCTATTAAGATTTTAGAGCCATTATATCCATTATTCATTCATCCATCCATCCATCCATCCATCCACCCATTTTGAGGGAGGATTGCACTATGGTTGGCTTAGATTCCTGAGGCCTGAGTGGTTCTCATCCCTCAGACTGCTGAACGGCTGGGACTACAGACCCATGCTGCCAACTGCTCCTCTCGTGTCGATACTGTTTCTCTAGGTTTTTCTTTTAAATTACGTCTCTTATTTTTTAGATTACAATTACGATATAATTACATTGGGGTTGGGGATTTAGCTCAGTGGTAGAGCGCTTGCCTAGCAAGCGCAAGGCCCTGGGTTCGGTCCCCAGCTCTGAAAAACAAAACAAAACAAACAAACAAAAAAAACAAAAACAAAAACAAAAAAATATAATTACATCATTTCCCCCTTCCCTTTCCCCGCTCCAAAGCCTCCCACGTACCCCGGCTTGCCCTCTCTCGAATTACGGGCTCTCTTTTCCATAATTGTTTTATCAGCGCTCACAGTACCGTGGGACTCATCTCTTGAGTTCATCTTGACACAGAGGGTTGGCGCTGTCTCCTCTGTGTCGGTTTACTTTTCTAGTTGTCACAGCAACCAGTGCTGAAGTGCTTAGGCGGCCAATGTCGAAGCGTTTACCGGGGTCATGGTTTGAGACAGTATAGGCCGTCGTGGCAGAAGGCACGGCATCTGAAGTGGCTGAGGCAAAAGAAAGCCTGAGTCTGCTTGCTCAGACCGTAGCAGACGAGGAAGCAGATGCTCAGTCAGCTAGGATGTGGCCAGGGCCCTCTAGCCCGTCCCCCCATTTGCCTCATATCTGACAGCCATGCCTAAACGATACAATGCCACCAGCTGGGGACCAAATAGTCAAACATGTAAGCCTGTGAGACATGTGTTTATTCAAACTATGATACGCTGCAAGGTCTATAACTATAACTATAACTTTTAATATAACTAGATAGTATAAATACACAGAAAGTAACATCTTCCAGGGTTCTTTGTCACTGCCATCGCTCAGCAATATCAGTGTCTTGTCCCTTATAATCTCTGTGGACCCTGATGGCTGATATGTTTCAGTGAAACTCTGTTTGATGGTTTGTATATGATCGGCCCAGGGAGTGGCACTATTAGAAGGTTGGAGGACGTGTGTCACTGTGGATGCTGGCTTTAAGACCCTCAGCCTAGAGTCAGTATTCTGCTAGCAGCCTTCAGATGAAGATGTAGAACTCTCAGCTCCTCCTGCACCATGCCTGCCTGGATGCTGCCATTTTCTTGCCTTGATGATAATGGACTGAACCTCTGAACCTGTAAGCCAGCCCCAATTAAATGTTGTCCTTATAAGAGTTGCTTTGAAAAAAAAAAAAAAAAAAAAAGAGTTGCTTTGGTCATGGTGTCTGCTCACAGCAGTAAAACCCTAACTAAGACAAAATGCCCCTTATCTTAAGTTCACCAGGTGACAGTATAACATTTGTTTAGACATCTAGAACACTGATGCTTGCTTAATGAGGGCTTTGGGAATTTACGTGCGGAACCAATGAATTGTATGTCCTCACAGATGCAGGCTATTCAGCAAAGCATGGGTGTTTTATTAAAATGAATCCACTCACGTGGATCCTAGGAAAGGGCCCACCTCTCAGCCTGCCAGCTTGCCCTGAGTTAGCTCGAGCCATCCTAATGGATGTCTTAGTAGGACCTCACCAAAGCTCTTAAGACATGACCCTAGTCTGGAGCTCACCCAGCTCTGTTTGTCAAACCACGGCTCACAGATCACTTGCAAAATCAGCGAGAAAAATAACATCCCTGAAATAATGAAATAAACTAGAACCATCACAGTCCACTGTAATAAGATTATTACCCCCACGGCATCCTACACTTCGGTATATGAGAGGCTGGGCTGAGTGCTTATGTGCACGCACAGGGCAGCAATATTACTGATTCCCTTCATTATGGTCACGATCTGAAAGTGTTGAAGAATTCACTACCTATTTTAGCTCTGCGGAAACTCAAACTTCCCGAGGCCTGGCTTTTCTCTCCTGCCTCGTTTCTTGTCTCTGGGTCAGTTTTATTTCGTCTCTTGACCTGTTAAACTATTCTCTTCCTCTGACATAAACAATTCCGCGTTAGTAGAATGTATCTGAGTTTCTCCCCTGATAAAGGGGCTTAGTTTGAGGTTTTTCTCCTCGGGTTCATTTTAATAAAACATCCATGCTTTGAGGAATAGCCTGTATCTATGAGGACATACAATTTGTTGATTCCGTACGTAAATTCCCAAAACCCTCATTCAACAAATGTTATGCCGTTACTGTGGCCCATGGTGTCTAGACTTATGGAAACAATCTATCACCTGTCCCTATCAACCAATTAATTGTTTACACTGATGTTTTGTTATTTATACCTTGATGATAAGACTCAACCAACTAGGCAAAGACCATCAGTACAATGATTGGTTGTACAATGATTGGTTTGTGTGTTTGTTTGTTTGTTTATATTTGATGCAGGGTCTGCCTAAGCAGTCCAGGCTGAGCTTGAACCTGTGGTACTCTTCCTTCAGTGTTCTCCCCCACTCGGTGCTGGGATAATGTTACTCACTGTCCGGCCTGACTCCTGCCTAACTTGACCTCTGTCTTCTCCTCCTGCTCCGCCTCCTCGTGTCACATGGAAGCCAGCACTTTCTAAACGTCAATATGGATTTGATAAACAGGTCTTAACGTGTCTGTAAATGCTCAATAAAGGTGTCACTGGATCACTGCCTCCAACTCCCCATTCTCGCAGCCAGAGGAGCACTATGGCGGCCTTGGCTGGCCAAGTGTCGTTTTGTTGTCATTGTTGTTTATGGGCACTAAAAAGCCTCAAGAGACATTTAGGAATTGTTTTTTCTAAGCATGCTGGGATATGTTTTGCTTGAGAAATCAAAAGGAAATTGATTTTGGCCTAGTAGAGACAGTCATTTTAAAATGACTATAAAGTCGGGAATAGACTATGGTTTCTGTGACCCCCCAACACACAGCCAAGCCGGCCTCCATCTAGGCATGAGGGATTTACTAGCGACGGCGTTTCGTATGATTAATCCAGCTTGAACAAGTAATTTTCATGGGGAAAAAAATTGTAGCTGAGTAGATGAAACACAATGTGTTTTTAATATTAAATAAATACACACAGACACACACGGGCCTCCAGTGAAAACAGACCGAATTCCAGTAATTTCACGAGGGTAGGTCAGTCAACTGTTAGAGACCAGAGGAACGGAACTACCTAAAATCTTTTAGGAAGGGCCGTGTCTTTGGGGAAAGTATTCCCACCAACTGGAGCTCACACGGCCGCTCTCGCAGGACCGGAAATGTGTTCGTTATCTTCGTAGGAAAGCAAGGATTGGGAAACAGGACCATGAATGTGCATGCCGGCCGGCCCCACTATGACTGGGCTGGATTTTACACAGTGCTCCGGGGAGTCTTTTTCTTGCTGCACCTCACATGGTAGACTTGTGCTTAAATTCACCGAGGCCGTTCCATAGAGAAGCCCGGGTCAGGAAACCATTGCGCCAAGCCATCAGGTCTGGAATCTAAGCAAGGTACTAATGACCGTCTCTTTGTACACAGTGAGAGATAGGACTAATTAATGAACTGTTCATTCCTTTCTTCAGTTTGGCTTTCTAGGAGGACATCTGTTTGGGATTGCTAGAACCATGGCTGGTTTTACTGTCGTTTACCGAAGAGCTATGAGGTAACTTGGAGTAATGAAGGAGAAGCCATGCAGCTAAAAAGCACCCCTGGAGACTTTGCTGCATCGGTGTTGGTTAGCTGATCCATCGTCCACGGAGTCTCAGTAAATGAAAGAGCTCCTGGTGAATCCTGGTGAAACCGAAACCAGCCCCCGTCTGTTCATGGGGAGTGTGGCTGATGGAAACAGCCTTCCTTCCAAAGAGCTGCCTTCCTCAGGTCCAGGAGAACCTGGCTAACAAACTCGTCACTGCTTTGATCTGGTGAGAATGTGTTCATGACCTGTGATGAAGTCGACGCTAAGGCCACTTAGGAAATACCACTGACAAGGGTCGGGTCTTTGAGGGTGGTTTCTTGGGTCCTGAGGTGGTAGGCAGGCAGAATAAGATTTGTTGGTGCCCTTTGAGGCATCTCAGAGATGCTCAGAGCTGACCACAAAACAGACACCGAGGTCTCTATTTTATGTAGCATCTTTCTGGGTACGTTTCCCCTTAGACAACAGCAGCCGGATCAGAGCTAGAGATGCAGGGCTTGAACTGACATCACAATGTGGCAGGCAGGGTGGGAGTCATGCTTTCAAGGGATCAAGTCACATGGGAAGAGGGCAAAGGGACAAATCTATAATCACAAGCTGCAACCAAGGCAGAGCCATTCTTTTCCAGATGGAAATCGGCCACCCTGAGCTGATATCCAGAATCATGGAAAAGAAGAACCACAGACACATTCGAGTCTCCACATGTGCACTGAAGCATGCACACAAACAAAAACGCACATACACTCACACTCATACGCACATACATAAACACCCACACGTATACACACATTTAACACACTCACATATACATATATCCTCACACACCCTCACAGTCACACACATACACACACACACATCAAACACATAGAACACAAGAACACATTTTTAAGGTGTTAAGTAAGATGAGACTATAAGAGTTTAGTGATATTTTTGAAGAGGTTAAATATGAGCGCTATTTTCTTTTACTTTCCTTTTTTATGGGCCCATGTTAATTATACAAAACAATGGGTTTCGTTGTGACATCATACATGTGTACCATCTACTTTGCTCATGGTTACCCTTGCACCCTCTCTCACCCACCCGCCCCATTCCTCTCCCAATAGTTCCTGTCTACGTCAGTGTTTTTACCCTCCACCCCCTAAAGTCCACACATGAGGAGAGTCTATGTCTGGTGTGTGTCCTTCTGAGCCTCATTTATCTCACTTAAGATGCTCTCCAGTTTTAACTATTGTTTTGCAGAAGAACCATTATAGGGAGGCTCGGGTGGCAAAGGGCAGACTGCACCGACAGAAAAGCACAGAATTAGCATCCACTGTTCTTTCAAGAAGTCTTGAGAGAACATGCAACATGCAGTCCAGTCTGTGAGCATGGTTCTCAGACGCTGCGCCCGGGCATTAGACATCCAGGGATCTACTCAGCAGAAATAGAGAGACTGACAAAGATTTAGGATAGGATAATTGCTAATATATATATACATATATATATATGTATATATATACACATATATATCTGTATAGCTTATATATATATTGCATATATATGCAATATATATATATATATATTTCCACAACGGAGGCGGCAATAAAAATCTCAAGGAATGACAAAGCTCTTGAATAAATTACGGAAAATCTTTATGATGGAATCTTGCTCCTGCCAAGATACTTGAATTTTCTTAATGACACAAAAGAATGTTTATAATGTTTATAATGGGGTCAAGTAAAAACAAACAGGCTATGAAATATGATTATAAACTTGTGACATACGGTCTATATTGTTTATACGCAAAGGGAAAGTTAAGAAAGAAATGCAAAACATGTGAGGGAGCCTCCTAAATCTTACGTTTTCCTTTGTTTTAAAATTAGCCTTTATCACTTTTATGATTATGATATCCTTAAATGACATTTGTTATGAAGAGAAAACAATAGAATAATGGCTGCAGACAGCCAGGCGTGCTGGAGCAAACACATCGGTGTCCAGCGCTCAGGCTGAAGCAAGAGGATTGTCATGAATTCGAGGCCAGGCTGGGCTGCATGGCGAGTTCCAGGCCAGCTACAGAAACGGTAGCTTTGGAGTGGGCGCTGGAGGGTCATAAACCTGAGAAAACGGCAAGTGTTTTAAATTTCTAAAAATGCAGTCTGTACAAAAACAAGGAATCAGGAATCTTGGAAGCAAATCCGATGTCTAGCCGGAAGCAAGTTGTTTTGTTTTGTTGGTACACGCGGCTTCTTCCCTTTCCTAGGCCCTGGTTTCCTCCTGTGCAGAGATATAAGAAAAAGAGGACTGTGGACCAATTTAGCCAGTAGAAGGTGCCACCATCTCCTGCAGACAGAAGCCCCTTCTCACTGCCAGGAGGGGATTGTCAGCAGGTCTGCCTCCTGGGGATGTGCAGTTTGCATCATGACGAACAATTAGTTCCCACATGCTCAGAGCACGTGGTGCCATCAGGACAGGAGGATGGTTAGGAATAGGAATGTCGGGTGATGGGTGGGTCATGTCATATCTATGGCAGCCCTGGCTATAATAACACAGGCTGGTCTCAGCAGACAGGCAGAAGGCTGCACCACAGACAGAGCTGGGTCTCAGGGTCAGCGTGGTTCACCAAAACACTCCATGTTCTGGACCACCCAGCCTCCTCGCTCATACCTCCAGGATTTTACACTCCAGCTTAGATCATTTTGAGTCATTCTAGATCGCTTTCCGGTTTTCCGAGGAATATCAGTAGCTGTTCCTATTATTTGACAGGGAAGGGCATATGGAATGGACCCTCGGTCCGGTTGACTCTCTTCTTGATACAAAGCCACGGAGGACGTCTTCAAGCAAAGGGTTCCAGTATTCTATTATTCCAGCAAATGGCTCTCCTCGAGGTCACTATTTAGAATGGAAATCGATTACTTGGTTCCTGACAATTTCTGCATTAGGTCCAAAGGCAGAGTAAGTGGTGGTTTCTGCGTAAAGGAAAGAGAAAGGGGAAATGGGAGCATTAAGTGGGAATCTTTCTTGACATAGATTAGACACTCTGAAAATACTGGTGGTTGTAATGGCTTCTCAAATGGCGTGAAACTCTAAGGTGGATGGGGGTAGCAAGGATCACCCGCAAAGGGCAGGTTTGCTCTGGGCACAGGGCCACTCCTTTCAGTACCTTAATACTTAGCACTTCTTAGAGGAGAAGCCAGAGGGAGGGAGGCAGGACTGCGGAAGGTTGCAGCTAGAGAACGTAGCTCTTCCAGTTGCTCTAGGAACAAGTCACGGTGCTGGAGATCCTAAAGCCTGAGAATGCTGGGTTGGCGTGTCCCTGAGATAGAGTGAGCGGGACCCGGTACTGGTCCACCATGATGAATCTGGCCTGTTGTAAGTCTTATGGGTGAGGAAACAGTGGATAAGCCTTGCTTGGAATCAAAACTGATATGTAACAGTGATCTTCTCCATTTGGTACAGTGGTTCCCGTGTGACTGTATCCAGCATATGCCCACAGGGTTCAATTTATCTTGACACAGTGGATACAGTAGAATGATGTCCCAAGATCATGGGAGACAAGTGACGGGGGGTGGGGGGAATCCCCTTAACAGGCTACGGTTGGGGATGTTTCATAGATGAGGTACAAGATGACACTGACCCTGAGGAATGCCCAGAAGTGGAATGGTTGGAAGATGGATGATGGGGGTTGGGCGTGGTCCACGCACAGACATGCAGAGGGAATGGATGCCACGGTGACAGAGGCAGCATCTCCCTTCTCTAGTAGAGTGTGGGTGTGGGCTGGAGAAATGAGTTAGGACTTGATTGCATCCTGTAAGGCTACTCCTCTGCATTCACCAATGTGGAGCATAAGACACTCGTGGCTCTTCGAGCTTATGTATCTGTTCTGCTCATCCCACAAACACAGTAGTGACTGAGTTCAGAGCACCAGAAATGTGTGAGGAGGCTGCAGTGGGCAGGGAAGCTGGAGAGTGGAGTTTGTGCAAAAAAAAAAAACAAAAAAACACCTAAGCAGGATTTTCTGAGGGAGCTGATAGAAGGAGTGTTGAAACGAGAGACTTAAAAAGGTTTCCTTGCAAACCCAGCAGACCAGGGAAAAAACCCAACAACTGAAAGTTGAAAGCAGGCAGTAACAAACGTGGTTGTCCCTGCCCCTTGTCCCTGCGAGTCCTACTCATGGCCCCAAGACATAGGGAAACAGGCATGCCCAGCATGGAGAGATGTGATGTAAGTGCCATTGACGGTTGTTCAGAGAGTTTAATGCATTTGGGTTTGGCATAGACCTTGACTTTCTGCTTGCCCTCAGGTGACAACACAGGCAGTTTATCATTCTCAGACATCAAGCTGGTTCTACTCAGCCCCTCAGAAGTCAAGATGAGTGCCGCAGAAGAAGTGGCTTTGCTTTTTAGCCCATCTTGGCAATTGTCTGGAAGAGTCAGATGACAGCATGAGGCTGGGCAGAGTTCCAGGGGTCAGTTGGGCAAAGCACTGGTGCCAGTGTGGTTGGAAGGATGCCTAGCTTCTGCTGACCATAGTTCTTCCTGGATGACAACTGGGAAGACAGCCACCCCCTGTTCCAACAGTGAAGGAGAGTCCTCCTGAGGACATCTATTCATCTGCACTGAACACAATTTCCACGTGACTTCCAAGCACTTTAGACCAAGCAAGCCACCATTCTTAACTACTGATATGAAATGCATCCAAACTCACATATCGGCAAGGCTGCGGAAGATTCTCCTAGATGGCTCAATGCCTGTGCCGTCTTCATCGTGTGTGTGTGTGTGTGTGTGTGTGTGTGTGTGTGTGTGTGTGTGTACACGCGTGCCTTCTCCACCTCACCCATACCTCTACTCAATGATTTCCTGTGCCTTTCCCTAGCCACGCCCACCAAACCTTTCCTATCTCTAAACTAATGACAGCATTTAGCTTTTTTTTTTTTTTGTTTCTGTGTTTCACACTAACCATTCCAAGTGCTGCTGGCCCTCAAAGTCTGTCATTCTTTAAAGTGGAGACATAGGTAAGGTGTTGTGAAAGTGGTAGGAGAAAGAATTACAAAATCCCGTCCCAGGAGTGATAGCAGACAAGAGCAAACACCCCCTTAACAAGGACCCCACACTGGTGATATTGGCCTCAGTTTATTTGTGTAGGCACACAGCTCATGGGCTTCTCCCCTCTTCAAGGTCTTCACACTGTCCCATTGGGGAGTAACACAGACTGATGGATCCATCCAAACCCAGAAGTGGGGATGAGGAGAAACAGAAATGTTAATCACATTGTTAATGAGAATGTAAATTGATGTTGTCCACCATAGGAAAAAGATGTGTCAGTTATTAAAAATTCAAACACAGAATGAGCCATACATACAACCCAGCATTTCCACACCTGGGGATGTTCCCAGGAGAACTGACGACAGGCACTCAAGGACTTACCTGTGAGTGTTTATAATAGCACCCATTATAAGAGGCGAATAGGAAACAACCCAAGATATGACTGAATGTATGAAATGTGCTTTGACTCACAAGGGATTGTTAAATCTGAAAAGGAATGAAGCATAAGTACACACTACCACATGGATGAACCTTGAAAACATGCCAGTAAGGTACACTTCATCCACTTTTACAAGTCTCAGCAGCTCTGCACAGACAGAAGGTAGACGAATGATCACAAGAGAGTAGGAGAAATAGGAAGGGAAGAGACTATGGAGCCAATGGCTTCTCTTAGAAGTGCTGGGAGTGTTCTAGAACCAGGCAGAGACAAGAACAAAACAGGACATCCTGTAGGTACTGGGAACTCTTCTACTAATACACACTTGAAAATGATGAGTGTTATTTTTATGATGATTTATTTTTAAAAGCATATTATAAAATGGTTTTTTTTTTTTTTTTTTTTTTTTTTTTTTTTTTTTTTTTTTGAGAGAAAGTCTTACCATGTAGCCCAGGCTGGTTTGAACTTGCAGCAATCCTCCTGCCTCAGCCTTCCTAGGGATGGGACTGCAGCATATGGCGCGCCAATCTCAGCAAATGGATTTTAAAGAAGTATTCTGTGACTTTGCCTTTAGTTAGTTATTTTACTTGCAGTTGCTCTTTTGCTTTAGACACAAAATCCAGTTATTCTGTACCAGAGTCATTATGTAATCTGGTCTGTGATCGAAGGCTCATTTCTGGGTGGCTTTGGCCACGGCCCTGGCATATTGTCACAAGAAGGTATATGGTGGTTTCCAACAACCGTCAAATGCAACAGTCCCCAAACACAGCCCCGACTTTCCCCCATACTTGGTCTCTCCTGGGCCCCTTACATCCGCAAAGGGCAGCTCTGCACACTGAGTCGCAGTTCTGTCCTCTGGATAACTGACCTCTTCACTGGCTAGGAAATCCATTCACATCTCGCCAGCACCACAGACACCATAGTGTGCCAGCGCCACGGATCTCTCTACAAGACAGCATCACCACGTGTCTCTTACCCCTTTGCAGTCCACTCTCCATTCTAGCTCTATCCATTTAACGTTCTTCAGATGAAAATCTATTGTTCACATCAAAACCTGATTATTTCACAAAAGAAAATGGTGTGTTTGTGCCTATGAACGTGTATGTGTGGAGGCATCTTCCTTGGGATCTAAATTCTCTTTTAAAGTAAAGTCTCTCAGTGAATGCGGTGCTCACTGATTAACTGGACTGCCAGCCAGAGAGCTCTGGGTCCTCCTATTTCTAGTCCCCATCGCACTAGGGTTAAATATGGCACTGGCTTTTTTATGTGGGTACCAGATATCCTAACTCACGCTCTCAAGTCTGCTGGCACTATACCAGCTGAAATTCCCACCTCTCTCTCTCGCTCTCTCCCCCTCTCTCTCTCTCTCTCTCTCTCTCTCTCTCTCTCACACACACACACACACACACACACACAATACCAGTTGAACCTCTCTCTCTCTTACACCCACACATACACATACACACACACTATACCAGCTGAACACACACACACACACGCACACACACACACACACTACACCAACTGAACCCCTCCCCCTCTCTTTTACACACAAACACACACATATACACACTATACTAACTGAACCCCTCTCTCTTACACACACACACACACAACCAGCTGAACCTCTCTCTCTCTTACACACACATACACATACACACACACTATACCAGCTAAACACACACACACACACAACCAGCTAAATACCCCCTCTCTCACACACAGACACATACACACACTATACGAACTGAATCTCTCTCTCTCTCTCTCTCTCTCTCTCTCTCTCACACACACACACACACACACACACACACACACACACACACACACACACACAAACTTAAGCTCATAACCCACTTGGCCTTGACCACAGAATACAACCTTCAAGCATGCACCTTCTCCAAGGCCCAGCATGACCTTGTTCCTGCCCATCGCCCCCGTTTCCCTACGAGGTCACTCCACACCAAGCTCAGAAGAAAGAGGATTTCTGTTTCTTGCTTATCCTCTCTGTCACTTACGTCTTCCAGTGACACCCTCCCCTCCCCTCCATCTGCACCTGGCCCATCCTAATCACTTGTAGAGCTCGGTGGAATACCGGTGGAATACCGTTCTCTGAAGGGTGCCTCCCTGTGCCTGGGGCTCCTCTTAACTGTCGTCACTTACAGTCGGGGATTACTCACTAAATGCCTAAGCTCCTCCACTAAAATGGGAAGCCCACGAGAGGAAACACTGTCTCGTTTGGTGCTACAGCCCAGAGTCATACCCAATGCCCTGTATAGGACCAGCAGTGAATGTGTATTTGTGAACTCAAACTTTCGGAATACGACTGGGTCTCACAGACAGCTCCGGGGTAATGAGTGGACACACAGGTAGCAGGGAGTGAGCAGTCAGACAGAGAGCGGAGGCCAAGAGGCCTTATCGAAGAGGCAGGGTGCGGCGATGGAGTGTGACGCATCCCTTGCCAAGGAGCTCTGACTAGAGCCAGGAGAGCATGCTTTAGATCACAGGGAAGCTCACACAAGCCTTTGCCTCTCCCTTCCATGCCCTGTTACAACACACACACTGCCGGGACTGTGGAATTCAGAGAGTGGATCGTCCACTCCATCCAACTCAGTCTTGTAGACTCTTCAATACATGTAGGATTGCTTTCATGTAGGCTAGCAGGAGCTCCAAGTCCCCATCCCCTGTAGGGGACAGAAAAACATTAAGTTCTGGAAATGTCTAAAATTAGAGAGGGGTGAAGAGGGGATGGAGAAAGTGATGGACACTGTGGCCATCTGACATGCGATGGGATGTGGTAAATGGAGAGGTGGCTCAGTGGTTAGAGCGCTGGCTGCTCTTGCAGAGGTTCTAGGTTCAGTTCTCAGCACCCACGTGACAGGAAGCAGCAGTGGGTTTCAACCTTCCTAATGCTGCAACCCTTAAAACAGTTCCTCATGTTGTGATGACCACCAAACATACAATTCTTTTGTTATCACTTCAGAACTGTAATTTTGCTACTGTTATGGGTCATAATGTGAATATCAGATGTGCAGGATATCTAACATATGGCCCCAAGGGGTTGTGACTCACAGGTTGAGAACCAGTGGTTCCTACTCACCTGTAATTCCAGTTCCTGGGAATCGGACACACCCCTCTGTCTCAGGCACTGCACACGCATAGTTCACATACATCATGTAGGTAAAACACTCATACACATAAAGTAAATAAATTAACGAATAAAAGCCAATCGGATCTTTCATCCTACCAATACTAGGTCCCTGCTAACGAACTTCCTAGATACTTTTGTTACCTGTCCTGTGTCTGGCTTTATTATCAAACGTACGTGTGTCATTTCCGTTTTCGTGGGCGCCAGGGCAGGGAAAGAGCTGCAGCAATCCTGATATATCCAAACAAGGAAGCTAGTCAGGTTTTATCGTGTCTTGGTCTTTTTAGAAGCCAGACACATAAATATTTCTTATAGAAAATAAGTACCTTGAGAAACACTCTAAAATGGGTTCCATGAGGTGTTGAGGCAGACAAAACCGAGCAAATACATTCTTCATCTCTTTCCTATTGTTGCTTTCATTTTCCTACAAGTCAGAGGACAGGCCGTGAACTACATTCAGAGAGTAGGAGAAATGTGAGCAAGACCAGGCGGAGAAGCTGAGTGCCGAGAGCATGATGGGATAAGTTGGTCCTAGCGCATGAGCTTCCTAACCCACAGAGGCTGCATCCTGGAAAAAGAGCAGATCACCGAAGAGAAAGGTGAGCCCACACCATGCTCCAGAGGACCTCGGAGAAAGGGGGTGCTGTTCTAGGAAACTAGAAACAGGCTGGGTTTGGTATCAGCTCAGAGAATTAAAGTCATAGTTTGGTGGCAGTGAACTTAAGAGGAACATGCCTATAGGCTTGCATGCAAACTGCAACTTCATTTCTGCCTCTTGGCTACAAAATAGCATTATGCAGAAACCGTCATATCTAGATGTCTTCAAGCATTGACTGTTATGGACACATAAGAGCGCTCACTGGAAAGCGTCTGAGCAGAGTCAGTCACTATTAAAGACAGTCATAAAAACATCTCTCATAATCGTTTGTTTTTTTCTTTTTTTCGGAGCTGGGGACCGAACTCAGGGTCTTGCGCATGCTAGGCAAGCGCTCTACCACTGAGCTAAATCCCCAACCCCCATCTCTCATAATCGTAAGAAAGATAAATACCGCCCACTTTCTCCTGTGCACAGCTTAGCCTTCAAGGTTTACATATGTGTTGTTACATGGGACTGAGTGAGGGCCTAGGTCAGGAAACTAGAAGGGACCATGAAGGCACTGGGAGAAGCTGTGAGGGACCAGGGTAGAGAAGATAATAGAACAATACATTCGATATGAACATGGAAAGGAGACTACTAGTGGGGCAGAAGGGTACAAAGGGTGGGGGGCAGGAGGATGGGAGGGAAAGTGGGAAATACGGTCTCCTAAATAGAGTATGTATGGAAATGTCGACGAACCTTCTTACTTTTCATGCTAGATTATTTTTAAAAAAGGTTTAGCTCATAGAGAGGTAAGTAGTCATCAAATTCTGCTATGATCCTCTTCTGTCCTCAAACTGGCACCACTAAATTTAGCTGTCCTTGCACGTTGTCCATTTTTTCCTATATTTCCCAAAGGATAAGACTTAATAAAGTCCAAATAAAATGAAATAAAGTCATCCGCAGCACATCCCTGAGGCAAGGAAGACATGGGTTAGCTGAGAAGGCCCTTCGGACCCTTCCAGAGTTAATCATTTGCCTCACTTGAGAGGATCCACGCAGCAAGGTCTCCTGCTTGATGATGATGTCAATATTATGAGACCTCTGCTCCCCTTCGATATGAGTCTATTAATTTTATTATCAGTATCAAGGACTCTGTGATTGGATCACAAGTATTTCCCTGAAGAGAGTTTTTGAAAAAGGATTTCTCTTTCTCAAGGTCAGGGCAGAGAGAACATCTTGTCTTGTGCATCAGAATTCAGAGGGCTAGATCAACGTTAGAACAGCCAAGAGCATCAAAGGGAACAATGGGGAGAAGACTCTGCTACGTCAGCCCCGGGGTCTGTCGTATCCTTGGGACTTTGACTCATCCATTCAATCCTCTCTGATGCACAGGTGGGAGGTAAGCCTGGTGGGCATCTCCAGTTGACTGCTGGGGGAATCAAATAAGAGGAAGAGTGAAAGGTCTCCCCAGCTTTTCAGTGTGAGTGCCGAGCCTAGAAGCAAGTTGCAACTTCGAATTCAGCTTTCTGTGCACTGATGTGTCCCATGCACGTGTGCATAAAATGTGAAGTTTAAAATCATATTCCATGCTAGGGAGGCGGTGTCATCGATGGAGGGCTTTCTGGCGAGAACGAGGTTCTAACTAGACCTTCAGGGCCCACATGAAAAGCCATGAGCTCTTTTCGTGGGCTCTCTTCCTTCTGTTTGTTTGTCATATCCAACTCCAGTGTGATAGTCTTTATTTTATCTTCACACATTGGTTTGTCCAGACGGAGGTTTCTCTGTGTATCCCCGACTGCCCTGGAACTCACTTTGTAGACCAGATTGGCTTCAAACTCAGGGATTCACCTGCCTCTGCCTCCTGAGTGCTGCTTCATTATATTTTATTATTATCTCTTAGAAGCCTGTTCTTTTCTAATGAAAGACAGAGAGGGAGTGGATCTGGATGGGAGGGTAAAGGTGGGGGGACTGAGGTGTAGAGGAAGGGAAAAGTATAATCAGGATATATTATATGAGACAATAATCTATCTTCAATAAAAGGAGGGAAAGCGAGGCACCATAGACAGCACCTATAATCCCAATGCAGGGAGAGAAAAGAGGGAGGTCCTAGAAGCTCAATGCTCACCCAGTTTAGCCAATGGGCAAACTCTAGGTTTAGTCAGCATCGCTGTTTCAAAGAGTGTGATAGATGAAGACACCTCAGGTCAACCTCTAGCCCTTACATATTCATGCATGGGTATGCGTACCCACACTCCTGTATGTGCACACACATGTACAACACACACACACAAATATGCATGCATGTATGCACACTCATACGCATGTACACACACAGGCATAGAAGAAAAATCAAGCCCTATTATGAGAAAGAGTTTCTGTGTGCTGGTTCAGTTGAGCGATTGCCAAGCTCAACATTTAGCAACCGTTAACGATTTAGCAGAGCTGATTATGAGTGGACCTGTCTCCTACTGGGTCAAGATGTGGAAGTGGTCTGAGACAAAGGCCCTCCTGTAAGACAGGAGCTCAGACAGCACAACTGTGTGGTCTGCAGCTGAAGACGTGGGTCAGAGGAAGCCAAGGCAGTCAGCACGAGGCAGGGTGGGGACTGGACAAAAGTGTATAATCTACCTCAGTTCAACTCTGGGAACTTGGAAAGTCCTCTTCGGTATTCGGGGTTGGTCAGGACGAGGCCTCATGCACATGTTGGACGAGCATTCTACTACTGAGCATTCCCTGTTACTCTTCATAAAACTATATTTCCTGTTTCAGACACCATGACAGTGGTGCGAGGCAGCGGTGGAATTACGTAGGTTTCTGCCTGTGTCCCTTTGTGTGCAGGTGCCCAACAAGGCCACAACAGCAACATGGAACCTCTGCGACTAGAGCCACCGGTGGTTGTGAGCCACCCAATATCAGGGCTGGGAACTGAACTTGGGTCCTCTGGAAGGGCAGTGCATGTTCTTGCCCCCCCCCACCCCTGCCCTGCCCTGCCCGCCCCCCGCCCCCCGGAGCTGAGGACCAAACCCAGGGCCTTGCGCTTGCTAGGCAAGCGCTCTACCACTGAGCTAAATCCCAACCCCTGCAGTGCACGTTCTTAACCACTGAGCCGGCTCTCCAACCCCATGGTGAATCTGTTGTTATGTGTTCCTCAATCCCCAGAACACAAGCAGATTCCGCCTGCCTACCTGGTTTCCTCCCCCCCCCCCCCCATGGTCCTCTCTCTCCTCTCTGATTCTTGAAGTCGTTTGGGGTTCGTTTGTGGTTCGGATATCCTTTGCTCCTTCCTTCACCAACACCTCCCTGCTTGTGACTCTTTTTAAATCACTGTCCCCGACAATGCCGGATTCTATTTTCCCTCTACCAAGTTAGCAAGATAAAACTACTTCGCTTCTCCTCACCTCCCTTTTAGAACACTAGTTCTCAAAGCATGCGCTCCTGACCAATGTCTTCAGTGTTACGTGGGAACATGCTAGAAACACGACTTCTCAGCCCCCATGCTGGCCTGCCAACCAGAAATTCTTGGGCTGGAGTCCAGCACTTAGCACTTAACGAAGTTCCCTGGGTGATTCTGATGCCTACTAAGTTTTGAGGCACTGTACTGTGGAGGCCTGGAGTGCCAGGCACAGCATTGTTCTTTACCAATGGCCGGTTCTTTTGAAAGCCAGGCCGCAGACTGTGGCTTCCTTGACGCTTTCCCACTACTTCCTCTGGCCTCATTTCCTGTCACTCACTGGATTCCCACCTGCTCCGCTCTCTCTTCTTCCTCCTCCTCCTTTGTGTGTGTGGTGTCTTGGGTCTTATTGTCAAAACTATGCGCTTTTGTGTCAGAATTCCTATAGACGAACCCAATGGTTTACGCCTGTTCCTAGAACTCAGGGGTCCTTTTCTTGCGACACATCTTGGCCTCGGGTGCGTGCGTGGGTGCGTGCGTGGGTGCGTGCGTGGGTGCGTGCGTGGGTGCGTGCGTGCGTGGTCCCCAGGGGGATGCCTCTTGCTCTCTTGGGTATGTAGGCATTGGTAAGAAGCCACTTCTCAGCATGATACTGACTCTACGTGCTCGTCCAAGGTGACTCAGCTCTTGCGAGACAAAACAGGATCCAGACCTTCTGCTAGTACCGGGCTTCATCTGAGGCTTGGATGTGGGGACTGTCACTCTGCTCCTCCTGCTCAGCTGGCCTTTACTGGTCGTCTTCTGTGTTGTGATTTGAATCTCGAGATGTTTCCAGAAGGCTCACATGCTTAGAGACTTCACTACCAAACAGTGCGCGTATGAGAGATGGTTAGGTCACGAGGGATCTAACTTCCTCCATAGATTTAACCTGTTGGTGAGTCCGTAGCCGAGTGGACCGGAAGAAGGTGGGAAGAAACGTGCCGCTGGAGATGGAACTTTGAAAGATCTATCACGTGCCTGGCCTCTTCTGTCTCTGCTTCTGGGATGCCGTGACGGAAAGCAGTTGTCTTTCACTGCACCCTTCTGCCATGATGGCTCCACCTCATCCAATAGCAATAGACAGCACCACACCCCTAAACTTTTGAAACTGCACCAAAATCAAGCTGTCACCTTTTAAGTTGATTTTTCTCAGATACTTTGTCATAGCAACAAGAAAAATGACCAGCACACGTAACTTAGATCGACTTACATGACTTGTACCGGAAGCTCAGTTTCCCTCTGCTTGAGTGGGCTTCTCCGTGCTAACTTGCTCATTAGAAAAAGCAAGGGTGGATCAGGAGTTAAGCGTACAGAAAACAGCACAGTGCTACCAAGGTCAAATCCAGGGTCTTCTACTGGCCTAGCAAGTTTGGTCAAGCAATAAAACTTCAAGCAAGCTCACTGCCTTGTCTGTGTCTTAGTTTCTGGATTTATAGATGATGATAGTAACATATCCACTCATGGTGATATACGTATCTGCCTTGTAGGGTTATAGAGTGTAAACATCTCATTTAGACAGAACACTTAGGAGGGTATGTATCTCAGAGCTAACATGGACGTTCCCAAGTATCTTCTTCACCATGTTTCCCCCTTGCTGTCAAGCCTCGATTTCTTCTGTTTTAGGCTAATCCACCTCCCTCTTGTGTTCGCTCATTCATCTCCTCAAGTCCCTGCAGTCCACTTAACTCTTAGGAGAAACTGTTTCCTTGCTTCTGCATTAATTCTAAAGACAGAGACCGGCTTCTTTACTTCACGTACTTCTTTCTGTATGAAAATATTTCTTGACGTGTGACCGTAGGCTGCCGTGGTCCACAGATGCTCTTGGAAGGCATGAAGGTCTCAATTCAGATCGGAACTCTGCCATATAGAGCCATTGGCTTTAACTCCTAGGCATCTTTCTTCATTTTAAAGATGGATATAATTCAGCCATCTAATTTGTAGGGTAATTTTTGAGGATCAAATAAGATTATGTAGAGAGGCTCTCTAAGCTCTGAAGTGTTCATTACTACCCGAGACAGCTCCATGAAGCTGCAACGTTTGTTGTCGTGGGTTCCCCCTCCCCTTAATCAGCAAAAAGAGAATCTACCTCAAGCAATTCCAGAGCCAGTAGGGGCAAGAGGAGAAAGGAACTCCATCAGTCACGGGGCCTGGCTGTAGGCAACAGAAACCAACAGAAATCACAAGAGATCAGAGGTCAAGGCCCAGAAGAGGAGCTATGGAAACTAGACCGGGACGCAAAGCAAGCAGAGTTCGCGCACTGCTGGTCTAACGAACAACCATGGTCATGTGACCAGGAAGAGTCTCTGCACATGCCCGTGGGGACTCAGACCTTGACTACGTTGATGTGGGAAGATCAGCCTACCGTGGCTGGCACCCGTTTGCAGGGCTGGAGAGTGAGCAGAGCGCTGGCAAGCGTGCATTCATTCATCGCTCTTTGCTTCCTGATTGTGAACGCAACGCAGCCAGCTTCTTCCGGCTCCTCCTGTGGAGAAGTCTCTACCGTGGTGAGTGGACCTTGAACTGTGAGCCGAAAGAAGCCCTCTGTCAGAAAATTTTATCAGAGCAACATCGGAGGAGATTAAGACACCTTGAGTTTAGAAAACTACTTCAAGCTTCTGGGCTATACTTGAGTCGTGAGCTCAGCCTGTGAGCATGTAAATAAATGCCCTGTGGCAATACGGGGTGCAGAGGGGAGGACCTGGGCTTTTGTGGGACCCTGCTTCAGCGTGAGGATTTCATCTCCTTAAATGCCTTGAAGAGAACTGACCAGAAGGTCAAAACATAAAGACCCCCCTAGAGTAGCTGAGCTATCTTTCTCCAAAAGAGTTTGTGTTTTAAAGACTCTACGCATGTGTATGTTGGTTGGAAGAAGAAAGAAAGCTGAGTGTGGCAACATAGGTCTGTATTCCTGTACTTAGAAGGCTGCAGCAAGAGAACAGAGAGTTCCGGGCTAGCCTTGGCTACATCGTCAATCCCAAGACAGCCTAGGCTACAATGCAAAACTCTGTCTCAGAAACAGTATAATGCCAAGGAGCTAAGGAAATGGCTCAGCAGGTAAGAGCACCTGTTGTTCTTACAGAGGACCCAGGTTCAGTTCCCAGCACCCACGCTTGGCTTACAGCTGCCTGTAATTCCAGTCCTAGGGACTCTAACAACCTCTTCTGTTGAAAAAAAAAACAAAAAACAAAACAAAACAACAACAACAAAAACGCTTTTAAAAACACAATAGAACGAGCGAATGGGAGAGTTTGGCAACAGAAATCTCTACAAGTCCCCCAAGTTGGAAATAGAAGTTACGATTTATAAGTTACACCTATGAACTCTTTGATGTCTCAGACAGCTGAGTCCAAATCACATTCCTGGGAAGTACCTTTTGGGGACCTGTTTGGTGGGTGCCTTGACCTCTCTCTTCTAGGATGGTTTTTATTCTTTCAGATCAATTTGGTCAACTGTGGTCTCTCAAATAATGAGCAAACAAGTGTCTATCCATCCCCATTGAAAGCTCTAAGACGCATCAGCAAGGGAGCCTGGGACCCATCCAGCTCCATTTTACTGCACATCAATGGCTTCATTTGATCGTAATCTATCACAGTTCTTCATTTCTGGCCGCTCCTGGCCTCTACTTCCTTCCTCCCCAAGGGATCAGCAATCGTGAGAGGCAGAGAGGAAACTAGAGTCCTACACTCAGTAAGTTCTTGAAGGAGCTAATGCTTATTTCCATCTCCCAAATGTCCAGCTGATAGGTGAAATCTGCTTTTTCTGTGGTTGTACCGTGTGAGATGAGGCGCCATTCTGGTACCGTGGAAAGGCTGCTAGGCTGCCAGCCATGTTAGTGGAAACACTTCCTGTGTGAAGCTCCCAGCTAAACGAAACTGCCTTCCGGCAAGCTAGAAACAAGCTCCTGGAACTCATAAGCATTGAGCTCATTGAAACTCTTGCCTCAGCCGCTGCGGGGGATGGAGGATTTCTCCGCCCACCCGACCCCATGCTCTTTATCCGCGCCTGTGTATATTTTCCGATTACGCTTTGTTCGTGGAATTATACCACGGCCACCCGAACGTCTCAGAAAAGACTGCTCTCTCACAGAGACTCTTAGAGACCTCGGTGTAGAGATATAATTTGATTTAAAAAAATTCCCCTAGTGATTTTAAAATTGAGTTTTGTTATTAGGTATGAGATGAATCGTCACGATATAGATCCATAGCTGCAGGCAAAGCATGAGACACTCTCGCCAGAAACGCTTCTCGACCCTGGAGCCCAGAGCCGGGCGAAGGCTAGAGGAAGGGGTTCTTCTAGGAACTGTAGAGTTAAAGACTTTGGTTTCCTACGGGAGCCAAGAGAGGTGTAACAGAGGGTGCTTTCCAGTGGGCCGGGACCAGGTGGTTCACAGAGAGGAGGAGCAATGGGAAGGCTGCACCCAGGAGCCCCCAGCTCCGAGGTTGAACAAGGGTGCCGAGTTCCCACCAGTGTGATTGAACAAAGCCTTCAAATCTCCAAGTACTGGCCTGAATAATCCCAACAGATACCTCATTCAGCTGCAATTAGCCACATAATTGGACAGCTATGCTGAATTGGAGGGAAAAAAATACAAGGTATGAAATAGCTACGGAACATTCTGAAAGCGGCGTAGTTTCAAATTGCTCACAAAACCGCTCATGTGCTTCCTGTCCCTGTTTACTCTTTCCCTTCTTAGCTAAATATGCCTCGTTGTTGTTTCATCCATTGCTATGGTCTAATCAGTAAAGCAAACTGTTTGGAAAGGCTTCGTCCCTCCAAAACTTCTAGGGCTAGGGAGACGGCTCTGTCAGTGGGGGTCCCCAAACACCCCACATAAAAAACTGGGCGCTATGAAATATATGCCTGTAATCCCAGTCCTGGAGATACATGGATCCCCAGAGCTTTCTGGCTGGCCAGTTTAGCCAAGTTGGTCTCAGGTTTAGCAAGAAACCCTATCTCAAGCAATAAGACATGGAGTAACTGAGAAAGAAACATGTGTACACCCACAGACACATGCACATATGAACATGTACATGTATACCTAAGATACACACGTAGTAGTAGTAGTAGTCGAAGTAGTAATAGTAGTAGTAGTTGTCGGAGTTGTAGTAGTAATAGTGGAAGTAGTAGTAGTAGTAGTAGTAGTCGAAGTAGTAGTAGTAGTCAAAGTAATAGTCAAAGTAGTAATAGTAGAAGTAGTCAAATAGTAGTAGTAGTAGTAGTAGTTGATAGTAGTAGTAGTAATAGTAAATAGTAGTAGTAGTAGTTGAAGTAGAAGTAGTAGTCGAAGTAGGAGTAGTAGTCCTAGTAGTAGTAGTAGTAGTAGTCGAAGTAGGAGTAGTAGTAGTAGTAGTCGTCGAAGTAGTAGTAGTAGTAGTAGTAGTAGTAGTAGTAGTAGTAGTAATGTGTTTGCTGACATAGAGAATGTGGTTTCCTTTGGCTGAAATATCAAACACAAGGCTGTCTGTTTCTTAGGGAGCTCAGGGGACAGATATGGTAGCATCAACCAAACCAGTAGTTCTCAAGGATGTTTCTGGAGCAACCTCCAGAAGCTTGTTAGGAATGCATCTTGGAGGAATGCACCATGGAAGTCCTACCTAGACACCCCACCCCCCCCCCACCCCCCACATCAGAAACCTAGGGTGGGAGCCATTGATTCCTGTTTAACAAGCCCTCTGGGTGATCTGATGCTCTCTGAGTCCAAACTAAAGATACTGCAGCAATTCTCTGCTGCCTGATTTTGTTTTGACCACGAGGAAAACCCATTCTGTAAGGTTGTGCCCTAAGAGGGAGGTGACAGGAAAAGTGACTGGATAGAAAACTTCTCAGAAGTTGGATTTTTTTTTTCCAGTGCTGAGGATCAAACTTGCACATGCTAGACACATGCTCTACCATTGAAAAGTGTAAGTCGGATTTTCTTACAGGGAAGCAGAGCTGCAATGAAGTGCTCAAAGGGCAGGCCCTGGAAGTCCTCCAGCCTTAAACTAAACAACTGTGGGACCTTAGACGAGTCCCAGCTCCCTTTGTTGGGCAGTTATCTCATCTTAATAAACTGGGACATTGGAATGAAATTGTTACGAGTTTTGTATTCAGAGGACAATCTGTGAGGTTTTTTTAAATATAGGTTTGCCAGGTTTAGCAAGTAAAAATATGCATTGCTTCTCTCTCTCTCTCTCTCTCTCTCTCTCTCTCTCTCTCTCTCTTTTCTCTCTCTCCATATATATATATATATATCACATATATAATACATATATATTGTGTGTGTGTGTGTAAGTGTGTATATTCGAATTTCAGCATTCAGAGTGAGTTTAAAGTGAGCAAGCATTAATTTAGTGTGTGTGTGTGTGTGTGTGTGTGTGTGTGTGTGTGTGTGTGTATGTTTTCTCTAAAATAAGCTGGGCATGGTGGTTCACACCTCGGATCCCAGCACTTGGGAGGCAGAGGCATGTGGACCTCTGTGAGTTCGAGGTCATCCTGGTCTACATGGCAGATTTCAGAGGGCTATATCACGAGCCCTTGTCTCAAAAGCATTACCACTACCACTGATCATAAAAATAGTAAATGTGGGGGTTGGAGAGATGGCTCAGTGGTTAAGAGCACTGGCTACTCTTCCAGAAGACCTGAGTTCAATTCCCAGCAACTACGTGGTGGCTCACAACCATCTGTAATGGGATCTGATTCTCTCTTCTGATGTGTCTGATGATGTACTCACATGCATAAAATAAATAAATCTTTAAAAAAAATAGTAAATGTGAGTTCTCAAGGGTCATACACATGTGAAAATATTATTGTTTATCTGACATTTAAATTTTACTTAGTGTCGACCTACATGTGTTAAACTGTGCATTTTTATTTGAATGCAAATTTTAATCAGAGACCGCATCAACAAAAAAGACTCGATCCAATCTCTCTCAGAATGCAAAGGGTCTGCACTCACTGGAAGGGACAGCAGAGGCAGTATTGGTCGGGGTATAGAAGAAAGAGGATTCTGGTTCTGGTCTAATCAGAAGTGAGTCACTTCCTGTCATTAGGACTCAGTTTTACCACCAGTGCCATGTGGGTACCGGACCAAATTATCTCCAGGGCTCTGTGTTACTCTTTTGTTCTACTCCTTGGTTCAGCCATTTCTCCCCCCTGTCATTTAACTTGTGGGGAAAAAATGGGTTAATCATGTGAAATTTACAGGAATAAATTGTACTGAGCTGTGAGTGGAACTCCTTGAGAGTGGTCTCGGTATCAGAAAAGTGGCTTTGATAAAGGGACCCTACCTTTTATACATAGGATGTGCTTGTTCAAATCTCTCAATTTAGCTACCATAGTTCATGGCACGCAGCTTTGTGTTTGGACACTGTGGTGGTTTGAGTGAGAATTGTCCCCTGTAGGCTCTGGTATTTGAACTCTGGGTAGCCAGTGGGCACTGCTGTTTGAGGTGATCATGAGGAAGTGCAGCTTTGTTAGAGGAAGTTCGTCATGGGGGGAGGGGTAGGCTTTGATAGTGTACAGCTGTCTTAGTCGGGATCACGATTGCTGTGATGAACCACTGTGACCAAAAGCAAGTTGGGGAGGGAAGGGTTAATTCAGCTCACACTTCCACAGAGCTGCTCATCACCAAAGGAAGTCAGGACTGGAACTCAAACATGGCAGGAACCTGGAGGCAGGAGCTGATGCAGAGGCCATGGAGGGTGCTGCTTACTGGCCTGCCCTCATAGCTTACTCAGCCTGCTTTCTTAGAGAACCCAGGACCAGCAGATCAATGATGGTACCACTCACAATGGGGCGTACCCACATCAAACACTAATTAAGAACATGCACTGCAGGCTTGCCCATAGACCGAGCTTTTTGAGACATTTTCTCAAGTGAGGCTCCCTCTTCTCCAGTGACTCTAGC